>NW_026859333.1:0-22843 GCF_026571515.1 Ruditapes philippinarum
ACTTTTTTCATAAGATTGCTTCTTTGCTCAGATTGAACAAAAGCAGATTATTTCGACATTTACAGTCAATGATTCTGTCTATACATATTTCATAATTATATTTATTCTTGAAGTTTCGAGATATGAAGATTGTTACATGTATATTTTTAACCTTCTTCAAGTAAACTAAACATGATTTGCACGGACGGATCATATACAGATCACATATATATCACACAGAGAGAAACACCAATCTTCCTCAACAGTAAAACTGGAAAGTCGCTTCAGCTTTGTTTGAGCAACGTAAACCCGAACCAACAAACTAAACAAACAAAAATTAAGAACGAAAAACAAGAAAAAGACATATGTTATAAGAAACATTAACATCAAACTTTTCTTAATGTAAGAAACCACACATGAACCTGTACCTTTAATTGTCATCACATTGCAAGAAATAGTTCTATACAACGCTTTCTGCTAGTACAAGATGACGTGATATATTAAGATATTTTATATATTAAGTATTACCAGATTGCAATAAAAAAAACAATGTCGGGCAATGTGGATTATGTTTTAACAGTTAGATACAGTATATTGTGATAACTAGTATCGTCTTTTCAAAATATTACTGCTGCAAAGATGTATTGGAAATTTGCATACTGGTGTACTTTCTATCATTGCGTAGAATGTAACAAAACCAGCATTGATATGTCAACATTAATCAGACAAGTCATGGACATGCATTTTGTATAATTCAAATTTGACACGCGATAGGCTGATATCTTTCTGCAACTGACAGTTTTGATATTGTATTTGACATTTCAGTTTTCAATACCACTACATTAATTCATGTTATTTATTCCTGTTTCAGAAATGTCTCTAGAAGAAAGATATTCAAGGGAAATAGACGTTTCTGTGAAAACATTAATGTAAATGAATGTACATGAACCGAATGATAGAACACTGAATTATTATCATGTTGAATAGCAAAGTTAATAACCTAAACAAAGAATATGAGAAAGTCTAGCTATCACCTGCTTTATGCCAACAACATTAAAAACTATTCTTGTAAAAAAGGTAAAGGTTCATTGTGAAAGCTTAGGAAAACATATTTTAAAGTGACATATTGTATCTTCGGAAGAGGTCACTATATTAATTGATATGATTTTTTATTTCTAAAAGAGCATGCATGATGATTTTTTAACAAGTTCTATGAATAAGAAATGGCATTCCATTTACATTTATATATAAAAAAGATAACTTAAGACTCAATAAACCCCAGCTTGTTTTGGGCGTTTTTTAAATCTACTTTAGTATTAACTATTGTCTACCTCGATAATTGATTAACATTTATATACAAAAAACTCTTTTTTTAATCTACTTTTAAATTAGTATTAACTATTGTCTACTTCGATAATTGATTAACATTATACAAAACTCCTCAAAGTGATTTAAATAGAATAATCATGATATATAGAAAAATGACAATTTCTGCAGAATAATAGGTCTGTCACTTTTGGTCAATTTAAGAGGATGTAAAATTCCAATTAATCAGTTTTCTTAGAAAATGTTATTGTATTGACGTTTCAATTACAAAATCTGTCTAAACTTTTGAGATTACCTTCAATGATATACTAGATTTATTTTGGAATCCTATTTGTAGTTGACAAAAGATTGACTGTTTAGCTCCTGCAGACATAAGCTGCCTTCGATTCGTTTAGCAAATTGAATATCCGTGAAGCCTTTTTTGGAACCTTGATTAAGGCCCGTTTAGACAAATTACTTTAAAACAAAATGTTTCAACTAAATTCCCTGGAGAGTTCAAAATGCTGTGTTTTTTTTTAGTTTTAAACGAATTTGAGTGAGCATATGTTTAAGAAAGTGCATTTGTCTGATTTGTTTCTACTTACTATAAATGTCACTGATACAATTATAAACCCAAAGTTATATTTAACTACCATGTTTTATTTATGCTAATCAATAACGGACATACACGATTCAAAGGTAATTTGTATGATTATTTGCACAATTATTGTAAATATTACATGTATTATATAGTATCGTTGTCACTGTTATGTAAATACTTAATAGGCCTTATTTCATGTTGCATAAGTAGTTCTTTCAAATACGCCATTCCCAATATTGTTATACCCCGGTCAAGTCATGCAAAAGCCCTAAGTTAATGGTGCAGAGTCTGGGATTTTCAATTAGAAGTTTTTTGTCTTCCAATGCTCGTGAGGGATCTTCCATTTTCAGAACTTGTTCTCACATTATGTGTCAAGTGCTGTGTGGCAGCTGTAAAATGTTGTCGTGTACTTCATCAAAGTGTTGTTATATTTTCTGGCACTCCGGGATGATTGATGACTATATTTATAGTGTTTAGGATTAAAAACCGCTTAAGACGGTCATGTGGGATGTGAAAGATTTTAGATTGTCAGTCATTTGTCATTTAATTTAAAGGCTTAATTAAACCAAGTGTGCATTTTCAATTCTTATTTTGATTCCATTCTTCTTGAGGAATCTCAATATTAAAATATGTTTTTTTCGAAGCTTTACCTTTTTTACGAGAATTTCTTTTTTTATGTTGCTGGCATAAGCAGGTGATAGACATTCTCACATTCTTTTTTTAGATTATCAACTTTACAACTTTTATCAACATGATAATAATTCAGTGTTCTGTCGTTCGGTTCATGTAATTCATTAACATTAATATTTTCACAGAAACGTCTATTTCCCTTGAATATCTTTCTTCTAGAGACATTTCTGAAACAGGAATAAATAACATGAATTAATGTAGTGGTATTGAAAACTGAAATGTCAAATACAATATCAAAACTGTCAGTTGCAGAATGATATCAGCCTATGGCGCGTCCAATTTAAATCAATAAAATGCATGTCCATGCCTTGTCTGATTAATGTAGACATATCAATGATGGTTTTGCATTGATTGAAAGTATACCAGTATGCAAATTTCCAATACATCTTTGCAGCAGCAATATTTTGAAAAGACGGTTTCCACAATATAGTGTATCTAACTGTTAAACTAATTTTCACCTTGATAGACACAGTTTCAAAGACGGTACCGTCCATGAACAGGCTCAATCACACCGAGCCTGCAACCAATCAATAACGGTCTTTTAATAATCCATGCAATGTATTACCTTTCTATCCTGTGTTTCATTTCAATTTTTGATACTTTACAGTACACACGTAGAGATTTCGTAATCTATTGTGTGGATATCATACAAGTAATACACCCCTGACTTTTAAAGAAATTACTAGAATTTGCAATTACACGCTTTCAACTCGATAGATGCTTTGACAAATAACGAAATCATTCTTAATGGTCAATACATGTAAGAAGGACTTTTCAAACGGAGCACTTCATTTCGAGTTTGCGTTAAGAATCACCTTACCCTTTTATAGCATTTCCGTCAATGCCCTTTCATTCCATCAACAGTAACGCAGAAACTCGCCTTGTACAGTGTTTGCATACAAGCAGTTAATTAAGGATGCCAACAATAGAAAAGTCGCAGTGAATAGATGATAATTTCCCTCCCAATCTAAAATAAAAAATATTTTATTTGTTCGTGCATTGAATAAATACAATAGAAGCAAGCTATTGCCCTCTTAGAATATGCCTTCTACACAATTCTACGATTTAGTTGCGTTGAGAAACTAACAATATTTATTAATGACCAGTTGTAAGCTATGCCGACACAGTGGTTTGAATTAAGCTGATAATGATTAAGGCAACTATTCTAGAAGAAGTATGCATATCAGCAAGGGCGTAAAAGGCAAAAGAAACCGTTCAACGAATTTTGAATATTAAACTTAGAAGATTTGTTTTGTCAAAGTAATTTAAAACTGTCGTTGTCTCTACAGGTAAGATAATTTTATGTGCTAAATTCGCTAAGTTATTTTAGTTATCAACAGATTGCCTTAAAATGTATAACACGGTATATCTGAAAATGTTTCAGACTCTGTTTGAGTGAGCCTGTTAATGTACATTTCTGGAAAGTGCAAGTTATCTGCCACATCTCTAGCACCGGCTTAAAAAAGATCAAACATTTTACATTTTAAAACATCCACAGATGTGTACATAAGGCGTTTTTTTATTCAAGCCAAAAATCATTCAGTCCTAAAATATGTTAAATATGTGCAAGTACTTGAGGTAATGATCTATCCTGTAAAGTTTTATTCGGATTGCTTTGGTACTAAAAGAGAAGTAGTCTGGACAAAACTGAAATAAACAAATTAAATAATTAAAGGGCCATAACTCTGAAAAAAATCATTTAAATGGAAAACATCAACAACATGCACGTCTTGACTAGGTACTTAGCATTCATTTTATGCTTGGATGAAATTATACTAGTAGTTTTTGACGTGTAGTCCGTACAAATTTTGTGACGGACAGACGGACGGGCAGGCGACACAAAAGTGAGCTGGGGTAAATTTATTTTCAAAAGAAGGCAGAGGTTAGAAACTGTAGATCTTCAACAAGCTACATAAAGACTTAAATATAGATTTGTAATCTTCTTAAATATTTAGCTTGATACGAAAGCATTGTGGTTTATCCTATTTGTCAGGAAAAGTGCAATAAATAGACACTATCTAGAGTGATATAACCGGAAACAAATATTGGTATTAGGACTTGAACCAGGTAAGTGTCTTTTTACGAGAATGCTTTGTATGAACGTTAAGTGTATATAACCCTCAAATTTTCCGCTTTGTTTACATTTTTGTCTGACCATGATAGGCATGGCGTCACAAACCACGTGATCGGCCACTGTTGAAGCGTTATTTTAACGATTTAACTTAGTAGATATCATAAAACAAATAAATGAAATTATCTGGCATAAAACGATCTTTTTCTTGGGTTACTTGTATATTCAAACATTCATTATAATTGGCACTTAAGCAATCTAGAAGTAAGTAAGTGACTGCACAAATGGATGATTAGTTTATTAGTCTGCAAAATAATGGCGAGTAAACAAAGCTCGACAATAACATGACATGTTTTAATTGTCTCTGCCTGAAAATTTTGTACATGATTAGATTGAAAAGTATATCTACTCTTTGTAGGTAATGTAATACACGTAAGTTAACTATTATCCAGTAAATATAATGCGAAAATAACGATACATTTAATAATGAACTATTGTTTACAATATTTTAGTATTGTTAGGAACAGGTGTAGAATAACATTGACAGATATTTTTAACCTATAAAGCAATGGCAAATCTGCCATTTTAAGATAAGAAAAGTCGTTAAAGGCACATGATGACTCTCAGAAATCAAATATATCTTTTTTAATTCTTTAGAAATATCAAAAGTGTGTTTTTGTGATTTAAACATATTTTATTGCCAAAAATAAGACATATACATACATGTAGACAGTTACAATACAATGACATGACATATTTGGCAAAAGGGTTGACCCACAAGTTCTCTCAACATTAGCAACGGGTCTTCCCTGATGCAATAAATTACAATAACTTATTTTACAAGAATGACTATCAGTTAGATAGAAGTAACAAAACTCACACATACATAGTACTTGGCTTTAAAAATGATTTTAGGTAAGAAAGAACAATAAAAATGGTTTGGTGTACATGTTCTCTAGCTTGAATGGTATTTAACGATGTTAACTGATTTTTATATATTTGTGTTACAATGACTTAGAAAACATGTACATTTGCCGAATATAACAAAACCAAAAATAGATTTTGAGAAAATGAAATATAGAAGGGAAAAAATAGAAAAAGAAAGGAAAGAATCTTGTCTGTTGTTTTGCAAAAATGAAAGAAAAATACATTAATATTTATTAGGATTGTGCTGATTTGATTTCAAAATCAAAAGCGTTTGCTTACTTTTATGAAATGCTGAACAGTCAAAAATATTTTATTATTATTTTCTAAAGACAACTCTTTGTTACCAACTAAAAGTAATTGGACATTTAAATGGTGAAATTGCCTTAATTCGTTAAAAAGATAAATTCTCTCATTTCGATATTTCGGACAAGTAAACAAAAAATGGTTAACATCTTCTATCTCATAACCGCATGAACAGTTTGCATCCTGTGACAAAGGATTGCAGAATAAGTGGAAATTTAAGTTACTGCATGCATTTCTCAGTCTGCAGTGTAAAACTGAGGGTTTTCTTTCACCTGTAAGGTACCATTTTGGAGTGTCTGTACATCGAAAGGTTGATTTCTTTAATAGAGATTTAAAATGTGACAGAGTTTCTACAGATCTTGTTTCAGCAGCATTACGGACGAAGGCACAAAAGAAGAAGAAAATATATGAGTCCGCCTGTTTAAAATTGCAAAGTCTTCTGAGTTTCTAAGATTGTATGGTGTTGTATTATGAACTCTTTCTGGAAAAGTATTACTTAAATAATCAGGAACGTCTCCATTATGAATTCTTTATGTTAAAATAAGTTTTTGGTACGTTCTTCTATCAGATAGTGAGAGCCAATTAATTTCTTTATATAAATTTTGGAGAGAAACTGAACGGGTTAGGCCGCTTACGATTCTGGCTGCCTCATGCTGTATTTTATCTAACGTATCTTTTTCATAAGTTGTACACCCCCCCCCCCCAGACTACAGAAGCATATTCTAAAAGAGGTCTAAGAAATGAAATATAAATTTGGTTTAGGGTTTCCCTATTAAGGGAATATTTCAGTTTTCTCATTGTACCTAGTAATTTAGAAGCCGATAATGTTATACTTTTAATATGATCGTGCCATTTTCCATTAGAACTAAAAGTTAAGCCTAAATGTTAATGACTTTCAACAAATTTTACCGGTATGCCATCAAATTGTAATTTTGGATTGTAAAGTAAAAACAATCGCTTCTGTTTTGTTAGGATTAAAATCTACAAGCCATTTTTTAGACCATAACTTTATCAAAGCTAAATCATGATTAATAATTCCTTCTAGATCGAATATTGATGATGTTGTACAAGACAAAGCGGTGTCGTCTGCAAATAAACGAGTTATACATAGCACATTTTCTACAATATCATTAACGTAAACAAGGAAGAATAATGGTCCAAGCACCGAGCCTTGGGGGCCCCTGCGTTTACAGTCAGTGGTTGTGATAAAGAAGACCCTACAAAGACCTTTTGACTTCTATTAATTAGATAACTTTCAATCCATTTTAACAAGTTACCTTTGATACCATTTTTCTGAAGTTTCAGAAGTAAACCCTTGTGCCATACTCGGTCAAACGCTTTAGATATGTCACAAAACACTACACAAGTAAATGTTCTATCATCTAAAGATTTAACTATTTGGTGATACATATCTAATAATTGAAAAATCGTTGAATGACCTTGAAGGAACCCTGAATAAATCAAATTATTGGCTATTAAATGATTGTATATATGTTTATAAACAATTATCTCCATTAATTTTCCTATACAACTTAATAATGAAATCAGACAATAATTTGAAGTTAAATTTGTATCACCTTTCTTAAAAAGAGGCATTACAATAGCGGATTTCCATATGGAAGGAAATATACACTCTGCTAATGACCTATTTAGTAATAAACATAGGGCTTTACACACAGTACTACATATATTTTTGAGCAATTTATGACTAATAAGATCTTCACCGACTGCCTTATTAATATCTAAATTCCTTATAATATCAATTATTTAATTTTCGGTTATAGCTATTTCAGAAATAATAGAATGCGTGTAATCATCTAAAGTGGGAAGGGTCTTGTCCGTATCGTTTAAATGAGAAATGGACGCAAAATATTGGTTTAAGCAATTGGCCTTCTCTAAGTCTGAGAAATATAATGATTCTGTTCCATCGTTATTTGTAGTCTTCAAAGGCGGAATAATTTCTGAATATCTTTCTGTTCTTATGAACTGGCGTATTAACTTCCAATATTGTTTAGGATTATTTGCATTTGTTTCTATTAAAGTGTTCTCTAAATTAGAATAAAACTTTTCTTTGGCATTTTTCTTTAGATTGTTTACTTTGTTCCTTAAATGATTATACATTGTCCAATGGTAAGTATTTTTTGTAGAAATTGCTATTGATTTTTGTCTATCCCTTTTTCTTGAATATAATCTAATTTTAGAGTCGTACCATGGTTTATCATACGGCCGAATTGTTACTTCTTTATGTGGAATAAATTTCTCCGTTATTTCGATTAACTTTTCTGTAAATAGAACAGCACCATCGTCAATATTCCTATTATTAATACAATTCCAATTTGTATTTGATATACAGTTATTTAAACTATTAAAATCAGCTTTATTGTATAACCAGACTTTTCTTTTTATTGTTTTATGACATCTTAAAGGAGATTTTAAAAATATATTTGTTGCTTTATGGTCGCTAATGTTAGAAGGAACTGGTTACACGTCACTATGTAAACATATTAAGCCATCAGATATGAGTATAGGATCTATAAGTGTAGATGTTGAGTTTGTTACTCTAGTTGGTGACGAAATAACATTTGTAAGATTGTATAAAAGCATTATTTGTTTAAGATAGGTATTGTCTATTAGTTGGTTCTCATTTCTGTCACCTACAATTGCTATGTTTTCATATTTATCTAAAAATGCTTTAGAAAGCTACGGGTTTACTGGGAGCTCTATATACACAACATAGTAAAAAGGAAATTGCACGAAACTTAATTTCTAAACATATTGCGTCCACAGAATGCATTTCAAACTCTACTTTTCTACATGAAAGTAAATTTTCAGATACATAAATCAAAATTCCACTAGAATGAGCAGTTACATCTCTACGATAAACACAAGTGTGTGAACTCTCTAGTAATAACTCATTGGTTCCTATACTGTCTGTAAGGTGTGTTTCAGTAAAACAAAGAATATTGTAGTCTAACAAGTTTTCCTTTATAAAATCAAGTTTGTTTCTAATAGACCTAATGTTAAGATGTAGAATTGATATGCTTGATTCATCAGAAGTTTGAACTAGAGGACCCGGATTCGTTTCAACGTCTCCTGAATTTATCAATAATATCATTAATAAAAATACAAATTCTAGATTTAAGACGCATGTTAAAATTTTCCTTAAAAACATACTGAAATATAACTTGAGAGTAATAAGTAAAGCAAAGAAATTTTCAGTCGAAATATAAGGGAATAATTGAGATAAATATAATTCATTCTTATGAAGCTTTTGAATTCTACAGTTAAAAAGTCCAATGCTCGCTCTGTAAGAAGCTAAATCGTTACCCATTAGGTAATAAAACTAAGCATAGGTTTTGAACATGCGACCATGGACTACAAGTAACAGCACAAACATTTATAATATAATAGTCTACAATAGACAAGACAAGAAAAAAAGAAGCAACGAACTTAAAAACAGTACAATATGAAAAAGTATAACTAAACAAACAAAAAAACAAATACGGAAAAAAAAGAAACATAATATTTTAATGAAAAAATATAGAGCATGTGTTTTGGGAACAAAACAAATGGAATGTTGAAAGAAAAGAAGAAAAAAATGTTACGCTATAGTACTGATGAATATCTGTAGTAAAAAATGTGGCTTAAGATATTATTTAATCTGCATTTGGTCTTCAGTTTAATGTCAACATACTAACACGTTGGGTGTTATAATGGAAGATCATTTCATGACTAATTCAAACTAAAATACCTATCGGACAATCATATACTAATGCAAATTAGTAAATCACACTGATAACCGTTACATATATATAAGATTTCATGCAAGACCGATTACAACAAGAAGCCGCAGATATACGACATACTTGTAAATGTTAACTTTCTACATTATTGATATTTTTTTTGCTTTGATCTTAACTGCTTATTCGGTTTATAAACACATAAATTACATTTTTCGCAGGATAAACACAAACATTTATATTCCACCCATACGTATCTTGAAAATGAAAAACAAATTGCAATTCAATTAGCGCAATCAATATTAATTAGACAACTCTGAAATCTTAAACTAACTTTGAATACACAAATTTTAGTAAATACTACTGTTCATAAAAGTGCCTTAGAACACACACTATAGAAAGAAGTGATATTCATTATTTGAAAGAAACAACCGTCTATAATTATATAAGACATGTTACTTGTAATAGTGTTGTAACTGTTTTGGTATATATGACAATCAAAAAAATCAAAACGTGGACATATTCAAATAAAAAACATTAATTAAGGCAGTGACATCAATATTAGATCAGACCATTATTTATAAGTGTCCGTGTCATAAAATGCTATAATATAAAAAGACTTTCAGCATAAATAGACCATTAAGTCTTAATAAAAAAAATTGTAATAATTATGTCCAAACTAATGTATATCTACATTTGGTACATGTACATGTAATTTATGTGTGTACACAGTATAACAGATTATAAACAAAAAATGTTTCGGTATCGGAATATAATGAAACCAAAAAGAGAAGAAAGAAAACATAAATTGCAAATGACATTACAAATATGTCACTAGTGTGTATATTAAGAACAATACGATACGAAAAATGCATGTCTTAAAGAATAATCGAACTACTATCACTATTCATACAAAACATTAGAACGAGTAGATCAATTAACTACATGGTTCGTTAATTTAGTTATGAATAGCTATTTACCAATAAGACGCTAAATGCACTGGTTTACATCATAGAATATGTAGTACAGAATTTAGACAACATGCATTGGTTCACTTATGTTGTATATAAATTAGTTCAGAATGTATGTTCAAGTTCTACCTTTGAACTTTAGCATATTCAATGTCATAGAGGAATAATTTTATCATATCAAATGTTAAACCTTCTAGGCTGAACCTTCATTTCTTGGTGGGTTAAGAAGGAATGGATCAAGTTGTTGCTCTTCTTGGATACGGTGAACTTTCAATTTATTGTCTTTTACGAGAATATTTCCATCTGATGACCAAGCACCCATCAAATGTCTAGAACGAACTAGTTGTCTGGCCCGAAACAGTAAATAATTGCGCCTTTTGGTGAGATCTTCATTCAGATATGTGCCGGCGTATCCGCAATCTTTTAAAATGGAGCGATGTGTATATAATTGTTGACGGAAGCGATAAGATGTAAATTTGACAATAATGTCACGAGGTCTACCAGATAAAGGCTTCCCAACCCGATGCGAACGGTCGATCTCATTTATTGAAATATTTGTGTTTGTTGCTGAGCAAATTTGAGCCACAATTTCGTCAGTATTTTCATCTTTTGTTTCTTTCACGCCTGAGATTCTGATATTGTTGCGACGCGAGTATTGTTCATGGTCATCAAGAGTAAGCTCAAATGACTGTTGGAATGATTGAACTTGTTCACGCAAATTATTGTTGTCCTTGACCAATTCACTATTTGCAACTTCTAGAGCTACAATTCTAGATGTCAGCTTTTCAGTTACACCAGAAACAATTTTGTGAACTAAAGATTCGATCTGACATTCGAATGTTTTGACAAGAAGATTTGAAAGTTTTTCCATTTCTTCTTGAGGTATAGTTATACAAGGGACAGGATTTTTCTCATTTGAAAATTCAGTTTCTTCGGTGGTACTGGGAAGACTCATCTCTTTAATCAATGTTGTTTTATTCCTCTTTAAATCAATTTTATTAATTGGTGAGCTTAGTTCTCGTTTTTCTCGTGTTTTGGATTGCGACGAAACTGGGTATTTGGATTAGGAGCATGTAAGATGTTTAATAACCGAAGGGTAAGGCTGAAGGTGCAGCAATGTATACAAAATACTTATTTACAATAATTAAAACTAATTGCCAACATAAAAAAATCAGCAAAATATAGTTCTGTTTATTGCAAATATTTATTTTTTCGAAAACGGTAACTAGATTCAAACAATAAAAGAAGTTTTTGGAAAGTAAAAGTGTCATTTCTGACGCATAATAGGCCATTAAATTTATGATAAATAATAACACATTTATTGTGTAACGTTTTCTTTTATAATTGAATACATGAAATATATATACAATAAAATTGATATACAGGGATGAAAGCAAACATGTATTAAATGGTACGTAACAAATATGATAAACAAGATCAACAAGGAAAGGCGGCGTTCAATGAACGCAACCCCCATATGACCCAGCAACGAGAACCATGGCAAGGAAATTGCACATATAAAGCAATTTACACCAACCTTTTTCTGGTCATATTATCTATAAAATAATTTTAAAACATGTTTAGTTTCATTTTAATATTGATTTTCCTTTACGAAACAGATAATCTATTTTTCAGTCTGTTTTCAATATTTATTTTGATACACTTGAAAACATGATGAAAATGCAATGTACTGTTACGTCGGAAAGTGCACTAAAGATAATGTGATATAAGATAATTGCATAGTATTATTGTTGTTTTGTAATTGTATTTGGATATTGACGTAAGCAGTCTAGGTCAATACTAATGCCTTTATTTCAAAGACACAATGCACTAACAATGTTGTATGGTAATATTATTCAACGATGACAGATACCATAATCATTAATATTTCATAAAATTCCCTTTACGTAACTCATTTATTTTTAGATGTTACGGCTGGTCAATTGCTACTTAAGCAATGAAAACGACGCATATCAAACTCATAACTCATAAAAAGGTAGTATTATCTGTATTTTAGTATTGTTTATCTGTATGTATAAAAGGTTTATTCGCTTCTGGTAACAAATCGTCTCAAATGCTGTGATTTCTATATGTACGAGAGATGTCCGGAAAGTTCATATACTTCTTCATTTTTTATTGTATAAGTAATAGAAAGAGCATCGAAACACGAGGCTATCTGATTTATACGAGGGGGCGTACCCCCGAGTATAAATCAAATTGCCGAGTGTTTTGATGTTCTTTCTCTTTTGTATCATAGTCAAACATAAAAACACGTTCCCTGTTGTCACAAGATGAAACCCCGGAGAAAAGTAACCAATGAACGAACATCTGAATATGACATTTCTGTCGCTTTCCCTTTCTCTGCCGTCACAATATGTAAACCCCAGCAAAAATGAGTCAATCAATGGGCATGCTCTGGAGTGCGGGTAACTAATACCCGCACTCCAGTTAACGCACTCTGCATGTATATGTATACGATTTAACCCTGACACATTTTCAACAGAAAGGTCTCCAAACTATGATACAACAATACATACCGGTACGTTGTACAAATTTTGTCAGCAAAATTATACATATCTAGAGAACACATTTATCAAAAATTACTGAATTGTGACTTACGTTTGTATTTTTACAGTATTTACATACAACATATATACATCGTCATGAAGCACTTTGACAACGTCAACGGCGTCAATTTAACTTCATGTTTATCCACTTTTCAATTTCTTCTGATTTAAACAGCCATGGAACCTGTCTGGCGTATACTTTATACATGTAATGTTCCCTTGCTATTACTTTAGGAGTTTAATATACGACATTAAAAAAAAACAAAGGTGTCATTGGTTCCCATACAGTGTGTGAGATGTCTGTCTTTTTTTCATCTCTTCATTTATTGTGTACACGCCGATTGTTTTTTGTTTTGTTTTTTTTTTGTATTGCACATGTATATGTCAATGTCTGTGGCATATTACGAAATCAATGAGTTGAGTTGAAATTTTGGAAACGAAACATATTTATAATATTAAAAAATAATAAGTTGTATCAATAATTTTGAAGTCTTCTGGAAGAAAATAAAACATTTAATTAAATTAAATCTGTTCCTTATCTGAATTGCAATTACTGAATAGGACATTTCTTTTTTTACACAAACATATTGATCAATAACATATCTGCTATTTGGTTACAATAGATTTAATTTCTAAATCATCAGAATAAGCTAAATGCTAAAACATTATCTAAATAAATTTTTGACGGCGTGTTGAAAGCGTTGCTGACTTAAAATCACATAGCGGTAACCGATGTGGTTTTGTTATTTGTGCCGTGTGGCGGCTGTAAAAAGTCTCCCCGTACATTTAATCAATGATGTTATATTTTCGATCCTTGAAGATCGTTCAGCACGACATTATTGTTGTGCTTGTGGTATTTTTAATTTCAACTTTTCGGCATTTTCTAGTTGGGTGGTTCCAATATTCCTACTTGAATAATGTTGAATCACCCTTAGGATATGTTGCCTGCTTTTTAAATTTGTCTTTTGACGTCTTATCTGTGATACGCAGGCTTCATAACCTCTGATCCCCTTTCAAAATTCCATTTTATTTCGTTCCGCCCATTGTTTTCTCGTTTAGGGCACACGCTTTTTATTACTTGGGGACCATACGCCGCTTTTCATGGAATGACACGCAAGTGTCACATTGAAGGTTCCATGATAACCGCCGTATGAACACATCTGCGGATGTTTCTAAATTCAAAATTTTACTATTTCATGTTTAAATGTTGAATTCTGCTTAAGCCGGTGCTAGGGGGCGTGGATGGTAACTTGCACTTTCCAATACCGTCCATGAACAGGCTCAATCAAACCGAGCCTGCAACATTTTCAATTTTGCCGTGTTGGTCTTTCTTTAGGGATTCTGTATTTATCTATGTTATGATCACATCCGTGTTATTTGTGCCGTGTGGCGGCTGTAAAAAGTCTCCCCGTACATTTAATCAATGATGTTATATTTTCGATCCTTGAAGATCGTTCAGCACGACATTATTGTTGTGCTTGTGGTATTTTTAATTTCAACTTTTCGGCATTTTCTAGTTGGGTGGTTCCAATATTCCTACTTGAATAATGTTGAATCACCCTTAGGATATGTTGCCTGCTTTTTAAATTTGTCTTTTGACGTCTTATCTGTGATACGCAGGCTTCATAACCTCTGATCCCCTTTCAAAATTCCATTTTATTTCGTTCCGCCCATTGTTTTCTCGTTTAGGGCACACGCTTTTTATTACTTGGGGACCATACGCCGCTTTTCATGGAATGACACGCAAGTGTCACATTGAAGGTTCCATGATAACCGCCGTATGAACACATCTGCGGATGTTTCTAAATTCAAAATTTTACTATTTCATGTTTAAATGTTGAATTCTGCTTAAGCCGGTGCTAGGGGGCGTGGATGGTAACTTGCACTTTCCAATACCGTCCATGAACAGGCTCAATCAAACCGAGCCTGCAACATTTTCAATTTTGCCGTGTTGGGCTTTCTTTAGGGATTCTGTATTTATCTATGTTAATCTTATTAGGGCTAAAAGTTTTCTCACATGAGGAAGACATCAAGCCTTCTTACGTATATTCGGTAATTCCAACCAAGATTTTTATTATACATGATTGGGCACCTGGACTTATAAGAAGGTCACAACATGACCCATGCAGTAATCAATAAATGAAACAAGAATTTGTAACAGAGTTACCAACGTCCCCCGCCTCGGGAAGTTGTATATGAAGCATAAAATTGTGCTATTTCAAAAGATTGAGGTATGGATCTCAGGACATTCAGTCCAAAATTATGATCAATGCTAGATCTGCAAATGCAACAATAAATTTGTTAAAAAAAATAAAATGAAACACGGAATTTAAAAATCTATCATGTTAAGCTTTGACCTCTAAGTGTGACCTTGACCTTGGAGGTAGGGGAGCAGGTGTTGTGCATGACATAACGTCATATTATTGTGCCAAGTATTTTCAAAATCCCTTGAACTATGAAGAAGTTATAGATTGGACACAAAATATACCCTATAACAGACGATGTAAATCTTTGACCTCTAAGTGTGACCTTGACCTTGGAGGTAGGGACACAGATGTTACGCATGACATGTCATCTAATCATTGTGACTATTTGTGCCAAGTCTTTTCAAAATCCCTTAATATATGAAGAAGTAATGGACGGGACATAAAATATACCAAATAACAGACGCTGTTAACCTTTGACCTCTAAGTGTGACCTTGACCTTGGAGGTAAGTTATTTCAAAATCCCTTGAGCTATGACGAAGTTCTAGATCCGACACAAAATATACCCTATAACAGACTATGTTAATTTTTGACCTCTAGGTGTGACCTTGACCATGAAGGTAGGGATGCAGGTGTTGCGCATGACACATTATTTTATTATAGTGACTATTTGTGCTAAGTATTTTCAAAATCCTTTGATCTATGAAAAAGTTATGGACCTGACACGAAATATATCCTGTAACAGACTATGTTAATATTTGACCTCTAAGTGTGACCTTGACCTTGAAGGTAGGTAACTTGTTTTTGCGCATGACACATCGTCTGGTTATTGTGAACAATTATGGCAATTATTTGCAAAATCCCTTCATAGATAAGAAAGTTATGGACCGGACACGACATATACCCTCAAATAGACAATGTTGACCTTGAATGAGCAAGTGCGACCTTGACCCTGGAGGTAGGGGTCTGGTTGTTGCGCATGACACATCGTCTTATTATAATAAACATTTGTGCCAAATTATCTCAAATTCCTTTCATAAATGACAAAGTTATGGACCGGACACGAAAGTGTGACGGACGGATGGACGTGCCAACAATTTGGGTTTATGTGCTTTTTCTTTGATCTTTGTGTGGCATTTTTCCCATAAACCAGTAAAATTATCACAAAAACCAGTCGGTTTAAGGGATTTCCTTCTTTTTTTAACTAAAATTATGAACGGAATGAAGCTCATCGACCATTGGATGTCCGCCTGGACAGACGGACGGACGGAGCCTATTTCTATATCCCCCTTTTTTCTTCGAAAAGGCGGGGGACAATTAACGTCGAATGACTGTCTTTTGGTTGTTATGTCCGTGTGTAAAGCTTTAATCTTCCGTCTGTAGTTTAAAAAATTTATTTTCTATTTTTCTAATATTTTTGTTTTTATTTTCAATGAAGTTATGAAAGAAATATGTTTGTAAACCCCAGTAAAAATGAGCCAATCAATGGGCATGCTCTGGAATGCGGGTAACTGATACCTGCACTCCAGTTAACGCACCGTGCATGTATATGTATACGATTTAACTCTGATACTTTTTCAACAGAAGGGTCCCCAAACTATGATACAATGCATATATATTGATGCAGCTTCTATAAACTTGCTTAATACCTTACATTACATTGATGTATCTTTTTAAGGTACATTGTATCTTTGTATTATACAATAAGGTTGCGGATTTGAGCGAGCATGAAATTGGGACAATTATGCGTCAATATCAGTTAAGTAATACGCGTGAAAAAGTATTACCCTGTCCAATCTGACTTAAGTTCAGATCTACTTATGTCTTACATATAGATCTGACTATCACCGTATCTGTTTCGCCTTCATTATGATTACCTCATATATACAATAGAGAAAAACAATTTGCCTAAAGAAAGCCCAACACATATGATAAACAAGATCAACAAGGAAAGGCGGCTTTAAATGAACGCAACACGGCACAATTGAAAATGTTGCAGGCTCGATTTAATTGAGCCTGCTCGTGGACTGTGTTACCGTCCACACCCTTTAGCACCGGCCCAAGCAGAATTCAACATTAAAACTCGTGAAAGTTTGAATAAGGACACATCCGCAGATGTGTTTATTCGGCGGTTATCATGGAACCTTTAATGTGACACAGAAGTGCCATTCCATCAAAAGCGGCGTATGAATGTATGTGCCCTTAACGAGAAAACAGTGGGCGGAACTAAATAAAATGAAATTTCGAAAGGGGGTTATAAAGAGGTTATAAGTCATCAGAAAGAAAGGATTTTAATATCTTGTTTACAATCGTTTGTTTGTGTAGTTATTTACTTACAAAAATGAATTGTATTATATGACTTGCGTTGATTTAAAAACATTATAAAAACGACACTTGTTAACATATTTTTATCTAGCTGATATTCTTATTCCCCGCGGTATAATCTCAACTGTTGTCACGCTTGCAGGAAATGTCTATCTACAACTACTAGATGTTCATATGGTGAATACCATTAAGCTGAACGAATAATCTCTGAGAATAATTCCATTCTCATGCAGAGCAGAAAGAAATCCTTATGTAAAATGAAAACATATATTATGTAAGAAGATTATATTGTAAGTCTTAGTTTGATATTTGGGACTATTTCGTAACGCTATCAACAGATGTTGCTGTTCACTATGCAAAGCTGTTCACTGACATTTTGTATCTATTTATCAATCATCTTGGTCTGATCTTGTATAAACAATTTTTCAATTTTTTTTGTTAATAACTATTGTCAGATGTTATCTTTTGTTTATGTACTGCATTTTCGTCACTCTTTGAGAAAACATATGGAGTCACAAACTAGTTTCAAACGATTGATATTTAGTTAATTATGATTTAATGTCATCATAATATATGTTTGCGGGAATTTTATATTTAATTACATTATATAATTTTATTTTTAAGACATCTAACTCAACAGCCTCGGAACTAAACGATAATTCAGGGTTTAGGACAAACGTTTAAAAAAATTCTGTCTTAATCATCTGTATTATTTTCATCATACATTTTTTTGTATTTTATATTTATATTGTTGGTGCCGATATTGATACATATCTATATGACAAGAAGTAAAAATGTACATCGGATAAATTCACAAACCTTTGAGGATTGCAACATGATAAAGACATCTATTAATCGGCCTTTTGTTTGTAAAAATGAAAGACAGACATTATATTTGCGACAGAATCAGTGTTTGCTCACAAAGTAAATATGCAAAAGGAATAAAATAGATACTAATATTTTCTTCTGTTACCTTTTTGAATAGTAAAGTTTGTACATTAATAAAATTGCTGTTAGCCAATTACATACGATTTATACTCATATTCCTGTACAATTTTTTACATTTTCCAAAACAGTCTAAGTCCTAGTACCAAGAACTGATTTAGTTGGAAACCAATACAATCTGAGAACATTAGCGCATAATTCCGTTTTCAATCCTTAGAATATAAATATAATTTGTTTCTGCAACAAAAATCACAATAATGAAAATGACTTCGCCCACATCATCACTACAAACTTATTTGTCGCCACGGACCATGATGATTGAATTCATTTGTTTAGTAAAATGTTAACTATTCAAGGGTTTCTAGTAGTTTTTATTATCTAGCGGTAAAACATTAACACTATTTACAAAAAAGTTTTACGATATCCAGACAGAGGTGGCGTATTTTGCCAAATTATGTTACAATATGCTTATTTCATCTAAAGCATTCCATTAAAAAAACTTGTTGCCGTTGTGGTACGTAATCTAAATATAGCAGTTTGTTTCAAAGATCAATCTCCTTATGGTTACATTTCATCTTCAGCAAAGGCATTTTACAGTTTCCAGTACCCATCTTCAATGTTTTCTGTTTAAGATCCCATTGATCTTACTCTCATATTTAATATATAAAAAATACTCGATATTTGACGTACCTTTTGAAAACAACGCTTTTCATTCTGTCAGATTCCTTGGTTTTTATTACATTTTTGTATAGTAAATGGTTATGAATGTTTTACTATTCGAATAACGACGACTTTTACTTAATTTATCAAATCTGATATAATATCATCAATTCATCAATATATCAGGTATTTGTCATTACGTGTGTTAAAAAAATATGTTAAATTTTGATAAGTGGCTTTTCAGAACGATTTGTGACAGGATTAAATGTTTTGAGTATTTAAAGTCATCAAATTATAAAGACATTTTTTCAATCTCTATTTAACGATGCGATATTGAATTTAGTGCTGTATAAATCAAATACACTGAAGTGATACTGAAGATGAAGCCTTTGTGCATCCCTATTCATTATAATTTAATGGAATACACCAGTTTATAGAAATAAAACTCACCCAATTTTCCTTTTATTTTGCAATTCCAGAACTTAAAAAATTGTGTACTCATTTTTTCATTAAGTTAAGTCAATTTCCTACATATAACGAGCATATACACAAGAAACCTTTATTGCGAACGCTGACGTTGAAGACAGCTATCGAGCTGAGAAAACAGTTTTGATTGGTAAGAGAAATAAATGTTAACAATTTGTATCGTTTCTTGCGTGAGAGCAAAACTGCTTCATACATTGTAAATGAAAACCGCTAAAAGTAACAAATTTAAAGACCAAATTGAAACTTGATTGACAGATTGATTAAAAATGTAGCAATTTAAATCAATTGTGTGGCATAACAATTCAACGACGTTGCGTGTATATGATCTCTGAAATAATTTACAATGTTACATTTACCATATGTACTAATGGCGAAATATTACGGTATGCGGGATACACAGGCAAAATAATGACAAAAATACAAAAATGATCTTCTGTACTCAAATCACCATAAAATGACTTTTCCTAAAGTCCCAGCATGAATTTCTGTATAGATTCTATATATTTTGGGTTTGAAGCTTAAATATATTTATATATGTTGAACGAAATTTGGTCGCCAACAGAATCACCGAATAGTTTAAAAACAAGTCATGTGATTTGAACAAACCCTGGAAGTTACTATAACAGGTATTGCAGATATTGTATGATTAAAACAAGTCTAAGTAATTGATTTGACATGTTCTTTAACGTTTCCAGAGTACACAGTAACAACTATTGTGAAATCATAGCGCTCTAACCTGACCCACGCGGGTCAAGTTAGGAAAACACCATTTTATTCTTTATATGGAGAAAAGTTTTGTTCTTTTGACTGTTTAGACTCATCATTAAAGTATATATATTTATAATTATTTTTTTCGCAATTATTTCAATACAAATAACTATTCCGTTATCTAGTATGCAAATATTTCAATTTTGTTTCATGTACTCTTTGTAAATGTTTTGATGGCCAAATATATGTCTATAGTTAACGGAATGGTCATTTGAATTGAAATGATTGCGAAAAAAATAATTTGGAATACCCAATTTATCTTGCAATTAATTGCCCGTGTTTCTATAGAATGTTATTTAGGTAACAATATTACACAATGCATGTTGGTTATTGTAATATATTCACTGACAATACTATAATGCTAAAGGCTACAGTAATTGTGAATGCTTTTATTTTCATCGCTAATGATGTTGACAATAAAATAATGCTTGAAAAACAGTCATAATTGGCAAAAGATGTATCATGGTAAATTACTTGTAAATAAGCCACTGCGTAAAATACATGTACTCATAATTTCAATTTAGCAAAGAGGGACTCAGGTGATGAAATAAGGCTATTTTACTATCACTAAACAATGTCTTCTTATGTTGGTTGCGGCATGTAAATACACCACATTTCCATTTGACTGAATGACATTTTAACGTATAGGAATTGTATATTTTATCATTTATTGGTTATCTTGGTTGATTTGTTATGCATTTAGGAATAGAATGCACGATTTGACACATTCGATACATACATTGTATTAACAGTTTTGAAATATTGAAATATAATACAATGACTGGTAACTGTGACAACTATAAAACTAAAGAATGATTTGATGGTTAAATGCATAATTATATAAAGTCCTTTACAGATTACCAATAGTGCCCTAGAAACTCATCTCAGTATTGAGTGCTCCTAATGTCAATACGACAAATCCACCTAGGTCAGGACTACTGGAGTTCAGAATATGTGTTCCCTTCTAGAATAGCGGTTGATCAAACGTAAGGACTGGCGTGACAGCACACTTTCGACATAGATCCTACATGAAGGAAAGTGTGGAATAAATGCAAGCCAAATCACTTGGACTCATTTCGATCATTGGGGAAAAGAGATCCCTGATTTCCCTGGAAACACTGAACTTATGGTTATGTCGTACAACTGCATAAATCCGTCCAGAAACGTCTCAATGGCTTCTATGGCCAAATAATTTTAGAAAAAGTTCCACTATTGCTATTTTTCTGACAGCGATTCAAATTAAACCATTTGCATTTGTTCAGATTTAAATTGATAAAAGACATTTATCTGAATACTTCCAAGATCAGTATGGTATGTAACTTCTTTTCTTGGAATTGGAACACTTACATTTGATCCAGGAGCAGTGCAAACAATGATTTCCATGCCATTATGTTATGGTCAACATTGTCGGCACCAAACTGTAAAAATCTTTCTAGAAAATATGAAGCAATGCCAGTATTGAGCGTTGCAGCTGCATTCATTTGAACTTTCATAACTTCGGGATGCAAAACAAAAACCCATGTTGAAAAGTGTATCAATCAAAAACTTTGATGCAAAGTGAAGGTAAAGCTGAAATACAAGACAAATTTGGAGAGGTGACATCAATGCTCTAGGTCTGCATGCTTGCATAATGGCTTGTCCTGTACAGCCGTTTTCATTGCAATATCCTTTCCAGGAAATATATGTTGAAGCAGCAACCGCAGACTGTCTGAGACTAATTCAAGTTGTTGTCAACTAAAGAAACACCAGCAAAGGGTGGATAGTAATCCTTTAAAACCTTAACATCGCAAATTTCACGTTGTATCAATTTTGCTGCCGTTTCAATTATGATATGTTTCTGTTCCTCTTCGGATTCACTTCTTTGTGTCTTGTAAAACGTAATATGTAAAATAGACGAAGCTGTTTCTTTTAAGGATATCAAGTCATCTTTTCCTTCACACCACGTAATTATCAAGGAGTCTCGGAAATGATCTTCGAGCTTCTTCTTTAAATCATTTCGAGTGTATGCCTTTTTCCTACGCGACTTTTTGAAATGCTAAATGTACAGCATCGACTTCCGGTCTTCAGCAACTCTTTTTGACTGATGGTTCACCATGTATAAACAGTTTTGGAATATATCTTCCAGTTCGGAAGAAGACGTTACATAACTGGTGATATATTGCATCACCCGCTGACAAATCCAAAACTAACGACAGTCTGTTTAAAACAACATTTTCTCATTTTTCTCAGAGAGAGTTTCTATAAGAACACTTGAGTTTGTTTTTTTAAAATTTTAAAAATTTCCCCCCCCCCCCTTTTTA
>NW_026859334.1:0-57500 GCF_026571515.1 Ruditapes philippinarum
TAAAACCAAAAAGTGTTAAAACTTACATTTTTTTAGATATGTAATTTTTCCTCAATATATTTGCATATACACTGAACTAAAAATTCCTTAGTTTTTTTTTTTTTTTAAAATATTTTATAATATTTTATCTTGCATTATAGGATAAAAGTACGAAAAATTAAAAAAAATCTATTTTATTTGTTTTAACAAATAAATTTGATTAATTGTTTCCTTTAAAATCAAATACAAATGTTTTAATTTTCATTTCAACATCATATAAATAATACGCTTAATTTTTTGGATCTATTTTTATAAAACATCAAGGTCGAATATCCTTTTAATAATTTTTATCATTACCATCCTCACATACTTTTAAAATGGAAATTTGTCGGAAGTTACTTTTAAGCTTATTTTATAACTTAAAAAAAATAAAATAATTTCATATAACTAATTTACATCGGGTATTACTTCATTTGCTTTTTTATGCTTATTAACAACAAAAGTTTGTTTTTTTTATAATCTTTATTTTGAAACACTTCTAAGCAAAATTATTTAAACTTTCCCTTTATTTTTTGAACAAAAACCCTCTTTTAAAATTTTTTTTAAAAAGTTTTTCCATTGTCCCTTATTAAAATATAAATTGTGAATAGTTTATTATATTTTATAATGATGGGTTGCAATAAAAAATTCAATAAAAAAACAAATTAATTAAATAAACGAAAAATGTCACTTTTAATTTTTAATCCAGCAATTTTAAACAGCAGTTGGGTAAATGATTTTTGTTAATCAAATATCAATGTAAATTTTGGGTAAATAAAAAACTGTGAAAAAAAAATTGTCTTAAATTCTTTTTTTCCCAAATGCGGGGGTTGTAGATATTACTAAAAAAAATATTTCAGATCATGTTTTTGAAAAAATTTTGAAGGTTTAAATGTATTAAAATAAATTGTAAAAAATTCTGTTTTAAATAACATTAGGGTGGGCGCTTCGTTTTCCCTACTTAAAAAAGCCCAAGCGAAAGTAATTTAAAAAATAAAATTCCATTATCATTAAACCTTTAAATGTGTAGGTTTTAATAAAAACCTTTAAAAATACATGTTATATTCATTTTATTTTCCATAAAAAATAACAATACATGTTCACCCGTACAATCAAAAGGGGGAACAGTGTTCCGCGTCCACGCTGTACCAATATTACACGGCGCGGGGAATCAAATTGGCCATTCGCAAAAACAAAAATGTGCGTTGCGACCAACTGGATCCAGCCAGCCTGGCATGGCAAGTCTGTCAGGATCCATGCTCTTTTGTTACAAACCCTATCCAATAGAAAATGATAGCGAACAGCATGGATCCCGTCGATGGCGGATGCGCAGGCTTTGGGCTGATCCGTTGGTCGCAAACCCCCTTTGTTGGTTTTGTGTGACGCAGCTCAATTGACTTCGGAAAATATTCATCTATTTTTTCATTCCCAAAATGTATTCGTCGCGAGAAATCAATGTTTTTGATTCAAAGTCAACATCCAAAAGGAAACAGCTAACAAATTTCTGGGCCCCCTGCAAGCTTTTTTGTCAATGAATTTTTGACTGAAAATAACCACTCTATCCGATAAAATGCGGTTTTTTTAGTTTAAGCCCACAAAAACTTTATTTTTCATGAAATTAACCCTTTTTTTCATCCCTTTTCGTAAACGAAACTTTTGGGGTTTTAAAAACTTTCCCAAAAACCTTTTATTTTCCAAAAAAAGCTTTTCTTTTTAAAGTTAAAAGGATTTAAGTTTGTGTGTAAATAAAAATTTTAAAACGTCTCACTTTTTTCGCCTTTTTTTTTAATGATAAAAATCGACGGGCAATTCATGGGCAAGAACGAAAAAAACGCTAAAAGTTTTCAAAGAAAAAATTAACATAATTAAAAACAGCGTTTTTTCCCTTACAGAAAAACTGGGAAAAGAGAAAAAAACTTTTTTGTTAATTTGAAATTTACTTTTTTTCATGTACTTTCTAATTTATTATTTTTTTTAAATTATTTCCCAAATTATTTGTTATATCTTGGGGTTAGAGCCCTTTTTTTCCATTTAATTTTTTGTATATTTTGCTATTTTTTCTATGTTTTCTGTAACCCCCGCAAATAAGGTGCCCTTATCGTGCCATTTAGAATGTGGGCCGCCCGGCGTCTAAGGGTGACACACGCCCAATGCAAAAGTGCATCGGGGAAAATGCGAAGCGACGCTCGACAAGGGGCGAAGCGATTTTGCGACAATGCGAAGCGGGGCTCGACGGGTGTAAAACCCGAAATTGTCGCACTGTCCCCTAAAAATGCCCGGGGTTTAAAAAGGGGCCCGAATTTTAAGAAATTTT
The DNA here is from genome assembly GCF_026571515.1 of Ruditapes philippinarum. Lineage (NCBI taxonomy): Eukaryota > Metazoa > Mollusca > Bivalvia > Venerida > Veneridae > Ruditapes > Ruditapes philippinarum. Next base: position 2,333 of record NW_026859334.1, read on the forward strand.
CGCTTCGCGTTGTCGAGTGTCGTTTTCGATTCCCCCGGGGCGTCGCTTCGGGGTTGTCGCGATGTAAATTCCCGCGTTGTGGGCAAATTGTCACTTCGCTTGTCGCATTGTCATTTTCGCATTGTCGAGTGTCAAAGGTTTTGGAAAAGAAGTAAAATCCACGAAAATGGGACAAGGGCAAAACGACAACGCGAAAATCCCGTAGGGACCTCAAACAGGGGCAAAAGGGGCCCTTTTCGACATCGGGGAAGCGACTTTTTTAAAATGTCGAGAAATGTCGCGTTATTTTTTAGTTTTTTCACCGCGACGTCAATTGCGAAGGGGACCTCGCAATGCAAAAGCAAACACTCGAAAACCGCGAAGGTTTAACTCAAAAAGCGAAGCGCCCTTTCAAACAATGCAAAAAAGCGACTTTTGGGAATATATCGTTCCATTGTCGTGCGTCTACCGGTGTTTTGGTCAAAATTTTAAACAAACCCTCAGGGGGAAAAAGGGTGGGATCATGGAAGGGGTGGGCCTTTAAACTGCTGAGAATTAGCTGACGATTAAAATATATGGGAAAACTGCTGACCATTTTTAAAAAAAGAAGGATTATAAAAACTGTGACCGTTAGAAAAAGGGGGGGGAAACAAGGGAAAAAGGGTGTAAAAATTGCCGTTGGTGTTTAAAAGTCGGGGTTCGAAAAAATATTTTGATAAAATTTTTTTTCAAGATGTCTTTAAAAATGTTACATATTAATTTAAAAATTAAATTGATATTACTGTATATTTTAAATTTTTATTTTAAATTAATTTTTTAATTTAAAGTCCCCTTAATAAAATTTTTCTTCTATGTGTTATATATTGGTTAAAAATTTTTAAAAAAATTTATCAAAATATGATTTTTACAAAAAAATTTTCTTTAAATTTTTTTCAAGTATGTATAAAATATGAATTCTGGGTTTAAAAATATACATGTACATATACGTTAATTATATTTTAAAAAAATATAATTTTTAAATTTCGAAATTTTAGTGCAAATATGAAAAAAAGTGTTTTTTCTGTTTCCTTTTTTTTTTTTTAAAATTTTTAAAAGTAAAAATTAAACAAAAATTAAAAATTGTGCAAATTGTTTAATTAAAAAGGTTTTATTACATTTAAAACATGTTTCCACAGATATCCTTAAACGGTTTTTTTAAATTCGAGATCGTTTTATCCCCCAAGGTTTCATTTTTAAAATCGTTTTCACACGCGACGTGTCATTCTTGATTTATCTTTTGAAAAATAAAATAAATTTCAAAAATATGTTTTAAAAAAGGGCTGACCTTTATTGTAGAATCTCTGACCATTTAGATATTTTAAGAAAAAAAATATTTTTTAAATCTAGGGAAATTTTTACTCATTATGCAAATTTTTAATTATATTTTTATAAAATAAGGGTCAAATTTTAAATTAAGTAAAAACCCCTGCTGCCCAAATTTTTAAGGGTTAAAATTCAATTGATTTAAGCCGAAAAAACTTTTTATTCAAATATGGTCAGAAAAATTTTAACGCTTTTTACATTCGGCGAGAAAATGCTGACCTTTAAAATTTTTATTTAGAACTGCGACCAGTTAGTTATATGGGGAAAAACTGCGGGACCATTTAGAATTTTAGAGAAAAATTTTTTTTTTTTTGGCCCCGGGGGTTTTTTTTAAATTTTTTTTTTTTTTTTTTAATTTTGAATTTCAATATATTGTAAAAAATTTTTTGTCGACTTTTTAAATTAAAGGAAAAACATTGTGACCAATTTAAAGTTTAAATTCAAATTTACTTAAGGCCCTAAAAATCTCTTATTCATTTTGGTCAGCAAAATTTAAAAGCCTTTACATTCAGTGCGAGAAAATTTCTGACCCGTTAAAAATATTTTCACATTGTAGCAGAATTTTGCTGACCAGTTAGTATATAGGGAAAATGCTTTACCAGTTGAAAAATAGAAAAAAAATTTTTTTGTTTGTAAATTTTTTAAATTTAAATTTTTTAATTTTACCCAAATTTAAAATTTTTGTTTTAAAATTTTTTCGTTTAATTAAATTAAAAAACTGCTGACTTATTTAAAATTAATTCAAAATTTAAATTTTTGCTTTTTTAAAAATTTTTTTTTTCCGTTTTCAAAATTTTTCTATTGGGAAAATTTACTAACAAGAGATTTTTTATTAAAAATCTAAAATCAAATCTTTTTAAACATTTAAATTTAAAATTTTTTCATATCTTTAGAGGTATAAAAAAACTGGTTTTTAAAATATCCTTTTAAAAACACGGATTTATTATTACATTTTTAGGGAATTTTAAATTTCCTGTTAAATGTATTTATATTTTTGGTACTTTAAATGTTATATTAATTTAAATTTAATTTAAAATAGTTTATATAAAAGCAAAAAATTAAAAAAAATTTAAATTAAAAAAATAAAAATAATTTCCCATTTTTTTTTATTACCCCCCTTTCGGCGTGTTTATTAACTTCCCCTTCAATGTTTCCCTTTTTTTGGTGTAACTGGTCAGCATTTTTCCCATTTAAACCTTCTTTATTTTTAAATGGCCCGCATTTCCTATATATCATATCGTCAGCTAATTCCCTCACATGTTTGGGCGACCCCTTCCCTGCGCACCGTTTTTTCGGTGAGTTAGTAAATTTGACCGCAAACCCGGGAGAGCCCAAAAAGGGGAAAGATATTATTCCAAAAAGTCGCTTTGCATTGTCGAGGTCGCTTCGCGTTGTGAGTAAACGCCTTTTCCGTTGTCCCGGGGTCGCTTCGAAATTTTCGAGTGTCGTTTTGCAATGTTGAGGGGTCGCGGGGTAAAAAACCCTAAAAAAAGGCCCAAAATTTCTCGAATTTTAAAAATCGCTTTCCCCGATGGGGGTGTCATTTTGGGATTTTTCGAGCGGGCGTAAACGCAAATTTTCGCGTTGTCGTTTTGCATTGTCGAGTGTTTGTGGTATGCACTTCTACCAAAATGACACTCGGGCAATGCGAAAGGGGACAATGCGACAAAGCGAAGTTTCCCTCGCGACAACGGAAAATACTCGCGAAAGCGAACCGGGCGCTTTGCAAAAGCGGGCGACACTCGAAACGCGAAGGGGAATTTCTTTTAAAAGTCGCCCCTTTTTTTTAAACCCCACCTTTTAGGCGACGTGCACATTCGTTTGACACTGTCGAGCGTCGCTTCGCATTGTCGCATATCGCCTTTGGTTGTCGGCGTCGCTTCGCCCTTGTCCCCGATGTCACTTTTTGCATTGTCGTGTGTCTACCTTTGACGCGACGGCGACTTCTAAAAAGGCACATAAGGACCGTGAAAAGTCCGTACCGCAAAAAGTACGCGTATGGACGTTTTGCGGCGCATTTTCGTGCACATTTTGGGGCGTTTTGAGGTGCATATTGTACTTGGTACGTTTTGCGGGGAAAAGTGTGTAATTTTTTCCTCGCATATCGTCCATATTTTTGGTATTAAAAAAAATATTCATTTAAAAGTTACTTTTTTTGGTTCTGTCACTTTAATTTGTTTCAGTTTAAAAATATGACGAACTAAAAAATAAAAAGGGAAAAATTTTTGAGATCCCTAAATTCTGACTTTTTTAAATTTTTTTAAACCCAGGATGTTTTTTTGAGTTTGATTTTTTATGGGAAAGGAATTTAAACAGGCAGTAAAAGATATTAAAAAAGATTTAAAATTGAAAAAAATGTAATTTATTTGAAAAAACCAAAAAAAGGAAAAGGGGTTTTCCCGGGCCGACGAACCGGGGGTTGGACTGTGGTTTAATGACAAAAAAAATTAAAATTTAAACTTTGTTTTGACAATAGCTTTTTATATTTAAATTTCATTTAAAAAAGTTTGGAATTTTTTTTTGTGTGTTCTTGTTGACTTTTTGGGGGTTTGGTTCTACCGTTTATTTTTACGGGGGGGGATGGAGGGGGCTTTTTTACAGCCCTATCATATTTTGGGGGAAAAGGGGCTTATTGTCATGGGGATTTGGGGGCCCTTTTTTTGCCTTAGTCATACTTGGGGGAAAAGGGGAGTTTTTTTTCGCTGGGGGGGGGGGTGGTGGTTTTTGGGTTTCTTTTAGCCCGCCCCCGGATATTTGGAAGTAGAGAGCTTTTTTTCGCTGGGGGGGGGGGGTGGAGTTTTTTGGGGGGGCCTTTTTTCCCCCTGTTATTTGAGGGAGTGAGAAGGGGAAAAACCCCTCCGATAAATGTATTTAATTTTACAAACTTTATCATTGTAACAAAGAATGGCTGTTTTTTTCCAATTAAATTTAAATTTTACTTTTTTTAAAATGTCTTTTTTTTATTTTTTTCAAAAAACCAAATCCCTTTTACATATTCAGTCGTTTTAAACTCATAAAAAAAACTTTATGCGGAGACCTTTATTGTTTATAGGACATAATCCTGCATAAAAGAATTTAAGAATGGAGAAGAAACGAAAGCACTAACAAGGTTGAAACGATAGTGCGTTTTTTGTTTTTTGTTGTGGTTTTTTTTTTTTTTTTTTTTTTTTGTTAGATAGTAGCCTATAATTTCTAACTTTGTTTGAGATTTTTATGGTCATAGATATTTTCTGTTTGAAAATTGTCAAGATTTAAGAAGAAATGAAAGCGTTGGAGTGGTAACAATTTGGAAAAATAACAGATATTGTAATTCAAAGGCAGATAACTCTGGAAATATTGCTTAGGGTATGTGGTTGCTGAGTTGTAACAAGCTAAATTTGGACGGACAGACAGACAGGCCGCATACTCAAGTGGCCTAAAATTAAACACACAATAACACCTGATTAATAAACTGGGGTCAAAAAAATAACGAAAATTATATAAACTTAAAATTTGACGTTATGTGCGGCAGGAACCATGCCCTTTTGCCGCAAAATGTCTCAGAAAAAATGTGACGATATGCCCGCCCCAAAACTCCATATACGTACGTTTTTTGCGGTACAGGACGTTTTGCGGTGTTTACAATGTCCCCGAAAAATTTCGGGAGCATTATCGCTGCCTTGTCGCCGTCCGTCGTCCTGCACTCACAGGACAGTAATTATTGGCTAGAGACCAATAGGTAAACTTTCTTTCTCTTTGTTGTCATTCATTCCGTAATGCTTTATGTGGCTATTTTCTTTTGTGTTGGCTAAAAAGAACAAAACGAAGAACAATTAGAGTACCACATTATTAAATCATCCTGTTAGAACGTCCGTCTGTCCGTCCGTCCGTCCGTCCCCCTTTCTTGTCCGGGAGACATAACTTTGAAAACAACAAGAGGTATCCAACATGAAAAACTTTGTAGGGTAGAAAGATCTCAAATTGAGTAGAGGTGTGCAGTGCACAAGAACTGTAACTCTGCTTGCCTTAATTTTTGAATTATTCCCTTTGTTTTATTTTTTACACTTTGAACTTTGTCCGGGGACATTAACTCAAAACTATAAAGAGGTCATCAACTTGAAAAAACTTTGTAGTAGATAGATCGTCATTGAGTAGGTTGCAAGTGCACAAGAACGTAACTCTGCCTTGCCTAATTTTGAATTATCCCCCCTTTGTTTATTTTTACACTTTGAAACTTTGTCCCGGGACATAACTCTAAAAATAATTAAGAGGTACAGCATGAAACTTTGTAGGTAGATAGATCTCATTGAAGTAGGTGTGCATTGCACAAGAAACGTAACTCTGCCTTGCATAATTTTTTTGAATTATTCCCCTTTGTTTATTTTTTACACTTTGAAACTTTGGTCGGGACCATAACTCTAAAATGTATAAGAGATATCAACATGAACTTTGTAGGTAGATAGATCTCATTGAGGTAAGTTTGCAGTGCACAAGAACTGTAAAACACTGTCTTGCCCTACTTTTGGAGTTTGCCCCTTGTTCATTTGACACTTTGAACTTTGTCCGGGATATTCTCTAAAATTATAAGAGAATATCAACATGAAACTTTGTGGAGATAGATAGGTTCATTGGGTGGAAGTCAGTGCTTAAGAATCATTACTCTGCCTTGGCCTTATTTTGAAGTAATTTGCCCTTGGTTTATTTTACTTTTTGACTTTTTGATCTGGGATATAATTTAAAAACTATTGAGATATCAACATGAAACTTGTAGGTACTAGATTATAAATTGGGATAGAACTGCAATGCTTAAAGAACCCAAAAAGCCTGGTCTAATTTTGGAGTTAATTTGCCTTTGTTCATTTTTACACTTTGAAATTTTACCCGGGAATAACTATGAATATCATCAGGAAACTTTAATAGATAGATAGATCTCATTGAATAGAAGTGCAGTGCAAAAACATAACTCCGCTTTGCCTAATTTTTTGTAGTTTTTTGCCCTTTGTTCATTTTTGTACTCATGTCCAGAACCCCTTTCTCGTGGGGGCATCACCCGGTCCAACCGGTTCTTGTTTATTTCTGTTGTGTTTAGTATTTAGTTGAAGTTTCAGTGCGCGACAAGCGCTGTAGCCCATTTGCTGGGAAATACCGACTAGCTATCATAATTGTATAATAATTTTACAGGATTGTGCTTCTTCAATTCATCAATATTCTGAGGGTATCCTTTGTTTTTTCCGTCGCGAGCAGACTGGTATTGAACGTATTACGGCGCGATTAGACTATGATCCAAAGTTCATGAAGCAACTTCTTATTTCCATAATTTTAAGCAGACGATTTTTGTTTAAGTATACCCGTTATCAGACCGACATTTAACGACATCTTGTTTACGGTAACAGCACCTCCTTTATATCCATCAAGGCACCATTATCACTTTATATTCTTTTGTCAGACCCGAATATGTATTTGAAACAATTACTTTATGAACAATAGGCAAGTGGTCGTACTATCGTTTTGTGTTCATTATATGTTTTTTATATGTTAAAATCTTTATATTGCATTAAAGAAAACACATCAAACACATCTTTTTATTTGCCACTTTTGCCTAAGTGAAAAACACCGTATTTAGTTGATTTAACATTTTTCCCGAAAAGTACATGTTTCTATATGTTAAATTACCAGCCCCCTTTATATATTTTATGATATTTATGTTTATATTTTAATGCATCAGTGTCCCCTACGGAAACGTATAGCGACCACCCCTAAATGTTAGTTAAAACAGAATTTTTGACAATTTATTTAATACATATTATATACCTAACAAATTTTTACAAACTAACTTGATCTGAAGTATTTATCTAGTAATATCTACAGCCCCTGCATGTTGATAAAAACAGAATTTAAGACAATTTATTTTACACACGATATATATTTGACAATATTTACATTGGTATTTGATCTTGAATATATATCATTTACTAAATCTGCTGTTTATATTGCTGGATTCAAATTTATGTGACATTTTTCTGTTTATTTATATGTATTAGTTTTATATATTGGGTTTTTTTATTCGCATACCCCTATCATTATAAAACATAATATAACATATATTACAATTTATATTTGATAATATGTTAATAAGCATAAAATAAGCTAGTGAATTAAGTAGTACCTGGTGTAAATTAGTTATCATAGAAACCATTATATTTTTGTAAGATATATAATATATAGAGCTTAAAACAATAACTACTGAAAAATTTACCATTTCAAATGTATGTACAGAGGATGAACATAAAAAATATTATATAAAAAAGGAATATTCGACCAGTTGCGTGTTTATTATAGGAACATAGACCCCAAGGCGCAAGCGATAATTCTTCTTATATGATGTGAGACACGAAAAAAGTCAATACATTTGTATTTTGATAAAGGAAAGCAATTAAATCAAGTAGGCTAATATTGTTAATTCTAACACGACCCGCATTTTTTTCCCTATTGAACATAGAAGAACCGAAAGTGTGTGTTATTATGCTAAAAAATCACTGTTTGACGTTCTATTATTTAGACATGTGACGTAATCATTATACACGTGCGTAACCACTAAAAAATGTGACGCGTGACAATAAGTACGAAACAAATCAGACGCAATTTAGCTAAATTATCATGTACGGCAGCATTTATTTGTTGACGGTCGTGTTAGAATCGAAATAATATATCCAAATCGATGATTTTATTGCTTGATAACATCACTGTTTGTCGTTCGGATGCGCATCATTATATCACTCGGGCTACACCCTCGTGATATAATTCCCCGCATTCCAACTCCAAACTGAGCAATAAAATCACAGTTTGGGATACATTATTTCTTAAACATATATAATACGTATTTTTTGTAATCTTTTGTACGATTTTATCTTAAAATGCTAGATAAAACTACTTTACATAACTTTTTGGACAAAATGAAAAAATAAAACACTTGTTACATCTTTTTAAATATGTAATTCTTTCCTCAAATCATATTTGCATATAACAAACATACTATAAAACTGTAAAAAAAAAAGTCATTTGATATTATATCATATAGGGATGGTCGCTATACGTTTCCGTAGTCCCCCACCATACAGTGAAATTTGTATCCGGTTGTCTTGATAACTAAAATGTTTGAGCGATAAAAACTCTGCAAAAACGCTGATTTATTGTATTTTCCCGTAGAGTACATGTATTTATACATTATATAACTAGTCGTATATATTATAAAATTTGATGGTTTTCCTTCAAAGCGACAATGTCCCCTATCAAACAGTGAAATTTGCATTTAGTTATCTTGATTTGTAATATTTTTATCGACGAATGATGTTCATAAAAAACTCTGAAAAAGTGCTGTTTTATTGCATTTTCCCGAAAGGTACATGTATTTATACGTTATATTACCAGTCCCCCATTATATATACAATAAAATTTAATGATTTTCCTTCAATGCAACATTGTCCCCTATTCAGATAGGTGAAATTTGCATTTAGTTATATTGATTGATAATATTTTTCAGGACGAATGATGTTCATTAAAAACTCTACAAAACTCAATTGATGCATTTTCCCGAAAAAGTACATGTATATACATTATATTACCATTCCGCCATTATATATATTGAAAATTTAATGTTTTTTTCTTCAATTTTCTAACCATATATAATTACATTGCATTTTCAGTATGATAACTCAAATGAAATTTAAATATGAAATATGTATAAAACAATTATATAAATGTGTTTTTCATTGTTACGCTTAAATACTTATTGCTTTAAGATAAACCTTTGATATAATGCTAATATAATCATATAGAAATATAATCATATAGAAGCTTTTTTCATATATATGAAACCATTTAACTTGAACTTAATTAATAATATATAAATGTACATTTGTCATAATCATGTATCATATGTTTGTATATATATTTCATGTTGTATATGTTGTAATCGCTGAAAAGTGGAAATAAAGAGTATATATAAATGATGTTCATTAAAAACTCTGAAAAAACACTGATATATTGTATTTTCCCGAAACGTATATGTATTTACACATGTTAGTACCAATCCCCCTTTATATATATTCTAATATTTAATGTTTTTTTCTTTAATGCAACAGTGTCCCTTAACATACAGCGTAGTTTGTATCAAATTATTTTGATTAATAAATTTTTGAGCGACGAATGATGTTCGTGAAAAACTGGAATTGAAACTGTGGCCCGCGGCGTAATTTAGCGGGATAGTTTGCGTGTTTTCTCGCCTTATTGTCAATAAGTCAATATTTATGTTATCAATGATTGTTATTGTTGTCAATTTTGTATATATAATTGTCAATATAACCATACTATATAATAATGTTTTGCATGATTTGTTGTAAGCAGTCGGTGCGCAAAGCACCGCATTCCCTTGTAGGGTGTCTACCGACCAAGTATTTAATATATTATATTTTGATCTGTTGTTTTTTTACTGTTGAAGATTTTATCCTGTAAATTTTGTATTTATCACTTGTTTATATTTTTTAGTATAATTATATCATTATATATTGAAAAACTGCTGTTCTTATTTGTTCTGCAATTGGTTTTGGGGGGATCTTATAACGTTGTAAGATCTATTACTCACTTATAACAAATAAACCGGTAATTATATGAAACTACCGATTTCCCTCAATAGGGGGCGGCGCGTTATTGATAACGCATAGCGGATAAGTAATAGAAAGAGCACCGAAACACGAGGTTATCTGATTTGTACGAGGGGGCGTAGCCCCCCGAGTATTAATCAGATTACCGAGTGTTTTGGTGTTCTTTCTCTTTTGTATCATAGTCAAACATAAAAACACGTTCCCTGTTGTTACAATATGAAACCCCGGCAAAAATGAACCAATGAACGAGCATCTAAATATGACATTTTCTGTCGATTTCACTTTCACTGCCGTCACAATATTGTAAAACCCCAGCAAAAAAATGAGCCAATCAATGGGCATGCTCTGGAGTGCGGGTAACTAATACCCGCACTCCAGTTAACGCACTGTGCATGTATATGTATACGATTTAACCCTGACACATTTTCAACAGAAAGGTCTCCAAACTATGATACAAAAATGGTATAGATATCGTTTTTTAAACGTTTAAGACTAACTACTCACGAATGTATTCAGAAAAGGTTAATAAATCTACTTAGCAAAAAATCTCATTTTAAGTATTTTTTTGTGATAATTTACTCTGTTGTTGTACCTAGTACAAATAGTTACAAATGCATGAGGTATTGTTTGGACACGGGTTGATATGCACTTGTGTACAGTTAGAGAAAACGCCAAACATCAGGAGAAAGCATTATCAGAAATATATTATACCTCATTTGCATACGGTCTTCTATATTCAAAATGACGTCATCCGGTCCATAAACCGCATACAGACTGGGGGCGGTCCATAATTCTTATGAAGACCTTCACGACGTGCGAATTTCACGACGACACAAACAGACGACAACTGTCAAAATGGCTAGGCGATTTGTCTCTTTATCAGAGACATAAATGTATTACATGTTGAACAAAAGTCATGATTTGTCTTTAATTTAGTTATAAATTAAATTTATACTGTTTGTGAAATTGTGAAGTCCGGGTTTTTTTGCCTAGTAACATTAAATTAATATTGAATTTGATTAACAAAAATGGAATTACAACTCCTAGATCATCGGTAATCGGTATCGGAATATTAAAAGAAGAGCATGATTTTTGCTGCATTGCTTGAAAATAATAAAACGAAATCCGTCTGGGGTTTGAGATATTTCACACACTGAACAAGTAAAATTATTATTTGGAAGCAAATAATAGTAAAAATGACAGCACAAAACAAGGGGATGAAAGGATTTAGATTCGGTATAATATAACAAATAAAACATGGCCTTTCGGGCAAAATGCAAGTTTATGGACTGGTTGGTCAGACTTCGGAAGGTATATGGCCCTCAGCTGCGCTTCGGGCCATATACCTTCCGAAGTCTGACCAACCAGTCTGTAAACTTGCATATTGCCCGAAAGGCCATGTTTTATTTCTTAAATAAACCCCATTCATCATTTCTGATATAGGGCCTTATCTGTTCTAATTTTGTTTGAAACCGGTTGGATAAAAGTCAGATAGATAAGTGATAGCGTTTGTGTAGATGAGCTACGCAATTCGCTGGTCAGTGATTTCCCGCAAATATTACGAAATTTTCAAACAACATTTTTTGTGTTTATTAGTTATATCAGATACATAGCTAAATGTGTTGAATACGTTTAAGATAATTATTTAGTGACGTAATGGTCAAGTCCACTATAACGGTGTAAAACAGTTATCATATTGTATTTATATAAATAAATCAAAGCACAGAAGGCGCTGAATTTGTTTGGGTCTCAGAATATCAGAAAGGGGAAGGTTGTGAGATTATAAAACAATTTGTTTTTGTATAGTGCCACAAATGCTTTCCAGCGTTTTAATTGTAGTAGATTGGCTATAAGACTAATTGCAACACTGATATTCGATCCAATGTTTATTTGACTTAAACAATTTGAAAAAAAAAAGTTGCCGTAATTGGGGTTTGAACCCCAGACCTCTCGCTTCCTAAGCGAGCGCGCAAACCACTCGGCCACGGTGAATTTATATATAACGGCCTGAAGAAAACCATATTATTCTATTTAGGGTTTGTAACGACGCTAACTGTTGTTTAACACTTGTGTAAATAATCATGGCGCTTACTATAAGCATGTATATTTATAAAGAATAAAACAATATTAGAAATCTTCGACCATTCGAGAATTATTTTATGAAAAAAATCCCCTAAATTTTTCGGCCTAAGTGTTACATATAAAGGGAAGTAACCGCTTCAAAAAAAACGGACTACTTTCGGCACTTGCAATTAACAGCATTAGAGTCTGAAATTTCGCTACCATTATTTGTTTGGTCCGACGACCCAAACAAATAAAAACTACTAATTTGCCAACTGTCCGCTTAACGCAGTAGGTAAGACTGTCGGTTAAATTTCTATTTAAATATCAATGCAAGGCAGGTTAGATTCGCAAAAATTATTTCTGTATGAAGAATATTTTTACTGTGTTGTGTTATTTTTTATTTACTTCTCATTTCACTTTTTCTTTTGTTTTCAATGTAGGCATATCTAGCAAGTTGGTAAAACCTTATACTGCAAACAAGTACACAAATCGTTTCAAATATAGTTTTGTTGGCACGAAATGCCCGTGCACTGCACAAGTACTATGACTACTACATACTGATCAAGACACAAGATAAAAAATATTATTATCGGTATATTAAAATTATTAGATATTATAACAAAACTACCTTAATATCCCAATGCATTTGCATATATCATAACATTGAAAAAAAAATATGGAAAGAAAAATGTTAGACAATTTCTGAGGCTCGAACTCGTGGTAAAATTTTAAGTCGTATCGTATACCAACAACTTTACCAAATTTGCCATAAAGTTGTTTCAAATGGTACTTCTTATCTTGTATTTTATTCTCTTCTTCAAAAAAAGCTGTTTTACCTATTATCCTGAGATGATAATTTGGTCTTAACGGTACTTGGGGAAAGTCCATTAAAGGGTAAGTCTGCATATCATCGGAGATTGAAAGTGTCAACAACTATATATAGTATAATTTCTAATAAGAATGTGTACTCATAGGTACGAACCCTACGCTCAGACATGACATAATGATGATGTTATTTTGCTGTTTTCCCTTTTTATTTTTGTCTGTCTTTTGTATGATCATTGAAAATATTTTGTTCTTCCAAATTTCTATTTCTATTTTTTTTATTTATTTTTTGTTCCCCTCGTTTTAAAGCAAACTACTACATGTCAAGTGATTAATTAATTAATTTAATTTAACATTTTAAAAATCAAACTATTTTAAACGCACTACGATTACGAAATATTTATAATTTGAATATATGGATCAATATATAACATACTTTACTTCATTATATTTTTACGTATAGGATATCGACCGAGTACGAGGTCGTTCTGTTTAGGAAAGACCTGGTCACGGATTTCATGTGACACCGAGAGCGCGTAGCGCTCGAGGTGTTTCATGAAATTCAAGACCTGGTCTTTTCTAAACAGAAAGATCGATGTACGAGGCCGATATCCAACTTACACACCGTCAAATTATTTGCTTGAGCGGTGGCTGATTCGAAGCGCACAAAGATTATTTTTAACACAGCACATATACAAGTAAGCTTTTTTAAATATAATATATATTTTGCATTTAACTCTGCTTTTTCCTTTAAAATGATAGTCAAAAACTAAATGTGCTATTTGTCAATAATAAAGTCAATGGGTCTGTAAGGGAAGATATATAAAACAATGAATTATTATGTTGATAGTATTTCGTTTCAGACATTGCAGATTCTAGGACATTGCCTCAAGACAGTTGCCCCCTCGGATATTTGCTCCTTTTTTTGTGTGTGGCGACTTGTCACTTGTCAGAGGTCATCTTGCATAAATTTTACGTATGTTATTTAACTATGGAAACTTTATATTACATTTATTAATGGATGCTATTTTGTTTTCACAAATTTGCGCGAGAGTTTTGTGTATTGAAGCACAATGAAATTTCGACAATAGGCGATGAATAAAGTGGGGGGGGGGGGTGTCCGCCCTTTCCAAATTTATGAGTGGGCATATGTTCGCCACTGCAAACATCCGAGTGGGCAAACGTCTGACGGGCAAATGTCCGGATACCCAGCAGACCTCTAAAGACTTACATATGACTATTTTTGGCAAGGCTGACATACATGATCCGAAAGTATATTTCATATAGCAGATTATAAAGTTTCCTAGAATAAAATATGATCGTTCATCGTATAGCTTTTTATACTAAATCACTTATCAACATTTCTTTTTCAAGATTTTTTTTTCAATAATATATTTCTATCATTTCTATCGATAATTAAAATACTAATGGGAGATGTGCCCATTGTAGACCAATCCACTTTAAGTACTATTATATGCATGTCAGTATAAGCAAGTTTTTGGAGTACATCAATACAAAATTCTTTTAACGTTCTTGTGGAGCAATCTTTTAAACTAAGCCGTGGCTTCTACGGTTTTCAGGAGATATCAGTTTGATTTCTCGAAGAATTGGGGGGGGGGGGGGGGGGGGTAGGCGGTGGTAGCGGGGACAAAGCGTATTCAAATGGACGTTATTTGAATCATAAATGCGTTTGAAAAGGACATATTTTTGTTATATTTTTTCGATATGATTTTTTTGGTACATTTTTTATATACTATGAATTTTCAAAAACGTTTAAGATGTTATGGATTAGGTGATTTAAAATCGTATGATAACTGCTATAGTTTCATAGAAATGAGCTTGAAGCGTATGTTTTTGTTATATTGTGAACTAAATGACAGAAGAACCGCTTATTACTTTGAAAAATAAATGCTATATATGTGTCCTAACTTTGATATGCTATGCATTATTTTTATTGACAGATTTAATATAGGGATGTTGGAATAATTGCTAAGTTTGTAAGTCATTTTTAGACAGGAATATTATGACATTCATTTACATTTTATTTTCATTTTATTGCATTTCATGTTTCATAGGCAGGTCTATTTTTTTCACGTGTTTTTCACGACCGGGTCTGTCTGACTAGAACAGACCTGTGCACGTGCAAAAGATAGACCTCATAACGGACTTTCTTTTATTTAAACAAGTCTATCCGAAAAGTATAGACCCGTCACACACAATAGAGGAGGTGTGTAAAATTTATTATCTCTCAATAATAGACTCCAAAAAAAATTGAGACTGCAAGCTTTGGAATATTGCTCTTGAGGGATCTGCACGATGTCCCATTACAGCCATCACGACACACACATAACGCGAAACAGCGTTAAAACGAATTTAGTGTTTAGTTTCTTGCTCAAGAAATAACGGCTTGCCCCTGACTGGCTTTGTGCCCACACGTTGAGCGATACATAGATGACTAGTCCGACGCGCTAACCACTCGCCATAATAATACTTTAATTTATTTATTATAAATATACGTGCATAATAAGTACTATAACATAGTAATGATATGGTTATAAAGATATTTATTTCGTGTACAAGTTATGTTTTTATTTTTATTTTCAAAAGATTTTAGAGAATAATATGACCGTTATAAAATATGATTCTATTCCAAATATTGGCACCATTGTACAACAAAAATGTATTTTTTTACCATAATTCATGCGGTGTTGAGGTATAACTATTATGCGATGCAGATCGAAAATGGGAGCAAAACCTTAACACCATAGGAATGAAGTGTTTAAATACAGCAATAGCAAGAACGATATATTGACAAACATGTGATTCATGATAATAATGTAAACAACTACATACATTTACAAGCAACATACAACATATACAAATGTTAAAACAAATCAATGTTTAAAAATTACAAGTTAACGTTTTGAACTTTAACAAATAATAGCGTTAAAATGACAACATGGAAACATTCGATACATTTTTCACCCGAATAACGACTAATTTACACTTGTGCTAGCAATCAGAATCCCAACCATTCAACCTTTCAGTTTCATCCAATAACAAGGAGGTAATCATTTAGGGTATGACCATAACCCCATCTATAATCATGAGTTATTGTTAATAAATGTGTAAGCAAAATGTATTTTGTAAAGTCAGTAAAGGATGACTTATACTCATGGATTGGATGGGGATAATAATTTGGATGGGACCCGAAAAAAATGTTTCAAAACTTCATAAAGGACCATTCATATTTGTTACAGAAAGTGTACACCATATATTAGCCTGCGTTCCAGTCTGTCATTTTTATGTGCTTCTGTTCGGCTGATCGATATTATCAAAAACACGACCAAGTATGAAATAACGCGTATGTATGTAAATATCAACGCCTGAATCCCAGGCGTACCATATATATGACAAGTTTAGGCCGCTACCTTCACAAAAATGATAAAAGATCTCTCAAAGTGATCCTTTGCTTATAAATCTTTTAAATCACAAAAAAATCATTAAATACCATTTCTTTTTAAATCATTTCAATGACTGTAAAATTTTAAAAGGCTACAAAAATTATAAAATAAAGAAAAAAAAGATTTTTTTTCCATTTTATATATCCTTTAAATAACAAGAATTGTCTTTAAATGCTGTTTTATTGTTAAAATAACATTTCTACAACATTAAAAATTTTGGCCGTCGGGCCGCAGGGCCGCCAACTTCACAAAAATGACAAAATAAAAAAAAAATCTCTGAAAGTGATTTTTTCTTTTTATATATCCTTTAAATAACAAAAATTATCTTTAAAACTTCATTAAATGCCGTTTTATTGTTAAAATAACATTTCTACAACATTAAAATTTTTGGCCGCCAGGTCGCTGGGCCGCCAACTTCACAAAAATGACAAAATGAAAAAATTCTCTGAAAGTGATTTTTTTCTTTTTATATATCCTTTAAATAACAATAATTATCTTTAAACTTCATTAAATGCCGTTTTATTGTTAAAATAACATTTCTACAACATTAAAATTGTTGCCGCCAACTTCATGCCACCAGGCCGCTGGGCCGCAAACTTCACGCCGCCAGGCCGCTGGGCCGCCAACTTCAAGCCGCCAGACCGCTGGGCCGCCAACTTCACACATCTAGGTAAAGTGTGTATATGCAATTTCCAATTTTTACGATTTCTAAAACCGACCATTGGCATAGTTTAATATTTATTTTCATAAAGATTTTTGTTCCTCATTTGTGTCTAACATTTCTAGAAAAGTGTGATAAACAAATTAATTATTAACAGTTTAAAAAAAATAGATCATTTCATTTCATAAAGTAACCATGAATTGGTTCAATCTGTTTTCTGTTGTGATCTTATCACAATACGCCAAAAAGTGTTACTTTTGATTTTTCGGCTACTGTCTTTGTTATGCAATAGCTTCATTAAAATGCAATCATTTTTCATAATTTTGGTATCTAAATGACCGGAATGCATTCGGTTTTATGAAACTGTGAAAAATATTTAAAAGAAATATATTTCCTTGTTAAAATGCAATTATACCGACCGTGCGTTTTCATTGTCCTTAAGTATAATATTAAAATATGCTAAAGGTGGTGGGAGCATGTGCAGTAATATGCACACACCTACATGTGGAAACGTATGGAAACAGAACCTGTAACATTATCATATTTGCTTTGGATTATAAACATAATGATTGTATATTCTGGTATATCAGAATACCACCTAAAGTACATTGATAGAGGATATAACTTTGTTTGTTTTTGTGTAAGTGTAATTTTATTTCATCAGTGAGCTTTAAAACCTGTATTCTGAGAATACTGTTTTTATTTTAAAGTTCACGAGAAGAAATAAGATCACGTACGCACGTACGCATACACATACGCTATTTTTATTTTATTATTAATAATACCATTTTAAATGAAATTTCTTCAATATTAACTGGAAATCCAAAATCTGTTTTCCCCACTGGTAGCCCTCAATTTCAGACGAATTTCTCATAAATACATGAAGTTTTGAGCGAAAGAAATCAACGTTAAATGATGATGATATTATCTATTTTATGTAAAAGATATGAGTGATCGCTTGTTTTAATAACAATAGTAGAAGAAAAAGTTACACCATCCCGAGCTTATTTTCTTTATTTTCGGCGGAAGTTGATATTAGACCAGGCTTTTAAAAACGTTTTCCGAAGTTTTCATATAGACATATAGGCAAAATTAATACTGTTCAATAGAATTTCTTTAAACTTGACATGTTATTAGAATATGATGACAGAAACATTTTAAACGGAAAAATGGGGTCACCGTTCTAATTTTTGAGTTATCTGCCCTTGGATTGGACTTTTTCTTTAAATTCAAGGGCAGTTAATTTACAATGAAGCGAAACAATACGTTTTTTCTTCTTATTTTCATGAAGCTTACCTTCGTCTTAGTCAATATGCAAAAATAGTTTTTCCCACTCCATCTCTTCACCTGTGCATTTTTTCTTAAAACTTGGCCTATTTTTGCCGGCTCGCCACGGCAAGACGGTATTACGTTAGGATTTTACTGACAAACAACCTAAAACTCCGAATCCATCCAAAAATTTAATCGAAGCTTAGCTTCCAGCTTTCTACAAAATTTATCTATCAGGGCTAGGATCCAAAATTATTTAGCCAATCAAATTTGATCTTATATAGCGTCAAAAAACCTTCAATTTTCACGCCATTTTTAAAAAGCAGCAAGTATTGTTTTGAGCGCAAAGATATAATGATGATTAAAATGTTTGTTTTCATGGATTCTTTTCAGTAAATCATATTTACACTGACTTTTGATTTAGCGATTTCACCAGTCCTGTTTACTCTGTAGTAAGTTTTCGTTTGGTTAATTAACATAAACGACATCTGGTTCTGTGCATTTTTTTCTTTTTCCTTTTTTCCGGTCATTTCATCCTTTCCGGTATTTAGTGTATGTATTTACTGGCCGGGATCCGGGACGCCCGGGATCCGGGATCGTATAAGATAATAGAGGAAAAAACTAATAAACTATATTTGTGTTGATTATTGTCGTAATGAAAGGCCATTAAACGTTAAGTTTTTTTATTGTATGTAATGAAAGTTAAATTGATTTAACTTAGGATATAGATATATTTAGAGCTATTTATTAACAAAATCACAATACTTATAATTATATGCCTAATTAATTGGAAAAATCAAAGACTATATTCTTGAATTGGTCAAATCCCGTGATCCCTATATGTTTTAATACGATCCCAGCTTTTCTGAAAACAATATTCTTGAACTGTCCAATTCCTGGGATCTCTTTATATTTTAATATGATCCCGGCTTTTCTGAAAACTATAATCTTGAACTGGTCAATTTCCGGGATCCTATTTTTTTAATAGGATCCCGGCTTTTCTGGCTGAATTGATTGACAACTTGTGTTTACTTTAGGACTTGTATCTGTCACTTATTCCAATACTAAATAACATATTACAACTTAACTTCGTATAAGGAGACATTTTTATGAATTCTACTTATCTATTTTTTTTCTGGGCAAGGTCATGAGGCCATAAAGTAAATGTGCATAGACATAGGGACTTCATTCTATCTGTTTACATGCATCTTCATATATACTCATATTCCTCTTTGTTAAACTGAGAGAACTGGCTTCCTTAACTTTATATGTCATTTTATTTTGATGTTCGCTGAAGTCTTTTCAGCTAACAGAACTGTCATTTTTACATGTAAACACGCCCCTGGAAAGAAATAACGAAGCGAGTCGCTACTAGCCTTTTTAAAAGCTAACCTTGTTATGAATTTAAAGTACCTTTTTTTTCATTGGGAAAAAAATAACAGAAACGATTGAAGGAATTGCATGTAATTATATGTATTGTGTTCAACAATAAAAAGAACAAGTATTAGCATTTCCAATCTATTCCATTTCCATTTGGAATCGCCGTTCAGCCATGAATACAGAAATAATATTTCTTTTCTTGCCTAATACTTCATTGTATGTGGTCAACACATAAACCCAACAAAAATACTTGATTTACTCTACAATTCCGTTCTTGTCAAAATATTTTGACGCGCTCAGTTAGATTCTGCTAGGTCAGAATGTACTCGTAGTACAATAAGTTAGACTACATGCGCTACTTAATAATAATAAAAACGTGCATCAGTCGGCAAATAGAATTAGCTTCTTGCGTAATTAACAACAGTTACTTGCTACACATTAAAATTGATGTCTGTGAACATGCTATAAATGGAATTTACGTTATATATTTGCAAAGATTTTTTCTGAAACGGACTATAATTGACCTGCTATATGCGATAATGAGGCAATAACAACACTCGCCCGGAAAAACCATTTATAAAGTTGTTTTTTCTTTAAGAGCAAGTTTTGGAAAGAAAACAAAATATACACTTTTTAGACTACATTCTCTAATCAGAAATAACATGCATAAAATACACATAAAATAGCAAAAAATATTGCAAATTGCTGTGTTTATCCTGCAAGAGACTAAAGACTGGTACTGAGGTCGTACATTGATAATGGTATTTTTCAGTTGTACGAATAAGTAACCCGGCAAAACATGGCGGTTGGGCAAGTCCATTTAAGCATCCCTCATTGAAGTTTTTGACGTCCATTTTGTTATCATGTGATACTGAATTATTCGCTTTGATTGGCTAAAAGCAGGCGGTGTACAGGTAGAACTGTTCAAATCTTCAAGTCCAGGAACGGCGATATAAACATTATCCAGAAGTAAAAACAATAATTCATTTACGTAATGTATAAGTTATCTGCCCTTTAAAAGACCTCAAATAAGTAAAAAAATCTGATTCAGGGGCATATAACTCAAAAACGAGAACGGTGACCTCAATTTATTTTTCACTTAAAATGTTTCTGTTATCATATTCTAACAACATGCCAAGTTTAAAGAAATTCTATAGAACAGATTTAATTTTGCCTACATGTCTAAATGAAAACTCCCGAAAAACGTCTTTAATGTAAACGGTCGCCATTTTTAAAAGTTTTCACAGGAGGAAATATAATTGTGATTGATTCAGAGTATTTTATTTGGATTTGTAAGTCATACATCTATTTATCGGGGTAAGAGGATTGTTACAGACAATAAATAATTCTTGACAGACAAACATTAAAATTTGGAAAACATGAAATTTTCGAAAGGCTGTCTAACGAATGCAGGGTTGTTTCCTTTTTCTTTGGGCTAGTACCTGTCATTGCTTTTACATTGCATAAGGCAGTTTTTGCTCGTAGGATACTTAAATATGCCCAAGCAGTTTTGCATCTGGAAGTATGTGTATTTTCAAGACTGTAAATATTAAACAAAAAATTTAGAGACGATATTTGCACGCCAGGCAAACTGTTGCACGCAAGAATCGTGTGGCTAGGTTTACTGTAAAGGTCAAGGTCATACTTTATGGTCAGCTGCCAAAAAAAATTAAACAGTTTCAAGCAGCATGTCCGCACCATAACTCTACCACTAGCTGGTGGAATTTCAAATAACTTGGGAAAAAAGTTCAACATCTTAAAATGGCATGTCCTGAGCAAGTACTGTGTGGCTAGGTCAAAGGTCAAAGTCCTACTACCGTCTAGATTATTTTTCTTCAGGCTTCAACTCTGTCATTAGTAGGAGAATTTCAAATAACCTGGCACACATATTGAAGATCATGAGACGCCATGTCGCACGCAAAAACTGCTTGACTAGGTCAAAGGTCTAGGTCATATTTTAAGGTCAAATACAACAAGAGTCAAGAACCGTGTGACTTTTTCAAAGGTCAAGGGTATACTTTAAGGTCAAATGAAAGAAAGGTTTCAAACGGCTTGTCACCACCATAACTCTATCACTAGCCAGTGGAATATCAAATTAACCTGGCACAAATGACAACATTGTGAGACGCCGTGTCGCGCGCAAGAACCATTTAGGTCAGCTGATATCAAAGTTCAGTTGTAAATCGAAAACTGTGCATGTGGT
Source organism: Ruditapes philippinarum (assembly GCF_026571515.1). Classification (NCBI taxonomy): domain Eukaryota; kingdom Metazoa; phylum Mollusca; class Bivalvia; order Venerida; family Veneridae; genus Ruditapes; species Ruditapes philippinarum. The sequence continues at coordinate 24,179 of NW_026859334.1, forward strand.
TCAAAGCTGTACGTAAAAGAACAAAACAGTAGGTCACTATCTCAAAATCTAGATCAGCTGATATCAAAATTCAGTTTTACATCTTAAACTATGCATGTGATCCGAATTATATAACTATATATGAAAGAACAAGAAAGTAGGTCACGAGATCAAAATAAAGGTCAGTTAATATCAAAGTTCAATTTTACATCTAAAACTATGCAAATTGTTCAAATTTCAGAGCTTTATATCAAAGGACAAGAAAGTAGGTCATTAGGTCAAAATCTAGATCAGCTGATATCAAAGATCAATTTTACATCTAAAATATGCGCGTGGTCCAAATTTCATAGTTAAAGGATAGAATAAAATAATTGCTTGAATTTGACCTCTATGGTCAAGATCAATTAAAGGTCAATGTAACATTTGAATTATTCAATATGTTTGTTTGGTATAAAGTCTTTTTTGTCCAAGTGTAAATAAAATCCATACACAAATAACAAAATTATGACAATTTAACCAAAATTCAATAATTTGACCTTGATGGTCAATGCCATTTAAAGCTTAATGTCAAGGTCAGTTCAATGTTAAAGAAGGTTTTGTCCAAAAGGTTGTTTTGTCAAGATATTAGATAATCCAATTATAAATTACCAAGTTAAGTCAAATATAGCAAAAATCAGTAAAAAATAAATAATTTAACCTTTAAGGCAGCTGACCTCCAGAAGATAGCAGAAAAACTGCCGTCTTGCTAATATTTCAAAAACCACCCTCAAATACATTATATAGTTAAAATAAATCGAAATGACACTTCAAAATGTTCATATTTTAACATTATTACTCTGAAAACAAACAGTTCGCTTTTCAACCAACGGGAAATACCTTCTTTTATTATACCACGGAATTTTTTCTAGTATCACGTGATCGTACAAGACAATATTGCGACCTGTGCTCCGGAATGTACGGAATCCGGGATTTTATCAAACATACAGGGATACGAATAACTGCCTTTGTTTTTATATTTGAAGTTATTCATGGCACTTAAATTATAATTGATTAATTATTTCATATATATGACGACCAATTTATCGATTTCACCTTTAGCTTGAAAGGTGATAGGGGCCTTGTAACACCGCAAAACGTCCGTACCGCAAAACGTACGTAAATGGACGTTTTGCGGCGCATATCGTTCACATTTTTCTGACGTACATTTTGCGGCAAAAAGGCATGGTCCTGCCGCATAACGTCCATATTTTAAACATTATATAATTTTCGTTAATTTTAGCTCACCTGAGTATGCGTCTGTCTGTCTGTCTGTCCGTCCGTCCAAATTTAGCTTGTTACCACTCTTGCATCCACATACCCTAAGCAATATGTCCAGAGTTATCTGCCCTTGAATTACAATATCAGTTATATTTCACATTGTTACCACTCCAACGCTTTCATTTCTTCTTCAATCTTGACAATTTTCAACAGAATATCTATGACCATAAAATCTCAACAAAGCTAAATTATAGGCTAAATCTAACCAAAAAAAAAAACAACACAACAAAAACGCACCATATTTCACCTTGTTAGTGCTTTCGTTTCTTCTCCATTCTTAAATTTTTTATACAGAATATGTATAACAAAAATTAACAATAAGGTCTCGATCAAGTTCATTAATGAGCTAAAACAACTGAATATGTCAAGAGTTATTTGCCTTTGATTAAGAAAAATAAAGACATATTTTGAGCTATCTTGCTCAAATACTAAACGACTAAAGCCCCACCCCGACAATAGCTCTGTCGCTCAAATATGACGAGGCGACTAAAAGCCCGCAATCCAACAATAGATCTCTCCCTCAAATATGACTAGACAGCTTTAAGCCAACAACCCAACAATAGCTCTCTCTCTCAAATATGAGTTGGCGGTTAAAGCCTATATCCCCCGGGGAAAAAGCACCCCATCCCCACCCCGTCCCCGCGACAAAAGCTCTCTTGCTCAATTATGACTAGGCGACTAGGCGACTTAAAGGCCCCATCTCCATGACATTATAGCTCTCTCGCTCAAATATGACTACGCTGTCAAAAGCCCCAATCCATCCCCCGTAAAAATGAACGGTAGAACCAAACCTCCATAGTCAACAAAAACACAAAAAATCATTCCCACTTCTTGATGCAATTATATGAAAATCTATTGTCAAAAGCAAAGCTTAATTTGAATATGTTTTGTCATTCACTCAGTCCAATCCCCGGTTCGTCCGTCCGTATAGCCGCCCTTTTCTGTATGTCTATAGGATTACATTTATTTCAATATCATCGTTTTTAATTGTTTGGGTCGTCAGACCAAACAAATACTGGTAGCGAAATTTCAAAGCCTAATGCTGTTAATTGCAGATGCCTAAAGTAGTCCACTTTTTTTTGAAGCGGTTACTTCCCTTTATATGTACACTAACGCCGAACAATTCAGGGGAGATCAATGCGTAAAGATTGTCAAATGACAGGCGCATTAATTTTCAAGCAAAGTAGTTCCCGAATGGTCGAAGATTTCTAATATTGTTTCATGCTTTATAGATATACTTGCTTACAGTAAGCTCCATGATTATTTACATCTGTGTTTAGCGTCGAAATAATAAGAGTTACAAACCCTAATTTAGAATAATATGGTTTTCTTCAGAACATTCAGTTATAACTTCACCGTGGCCGAGGGGTTTGCACGCTCGCTTATGAATTGAGAGGTCCCGAGTTCAAATCCCAGTTGACAATTTACATTGAATTGACTATCAGTGTTGCAATTAGTCTTATAGCCAATTTACTACAGTTAAAACACTGGAAAGCATTGGTGGCACTAAACAAAAACAAATTGGTTTCTAATCTCACAACTTTCACCTTTCTGACATTCTGAGACCCAAACAAATTCAGCGCCTTCTGTGCTTTGATTATATCTCTGCTGCTGCTGCTTGGTTCCATTCCATAAAAAATCTATTCGATAAACATCCTCGGCTTAAGCATATTATTTTTTTTTAAATAAAAAAAGTCAGAATTATATAGGATCACAAAAATATTGCACTTTTATGTTTATTTCGTCATATATTTACCTGAAACAATATGAAAGTGACAGAACCAATAAAAGTAACGTTTATAATGCATATATTTTAATACAGAAAGTATGGACGATATGCGACGCAAAGACACACTCTCGCCGCAAAACATACCAAGTACGATATGCACCGCAAAACGTCCACATGTGTACGATATGCGACGCAAAACGTCCATACGCGTACGTTTTGCGGTACGGACGTTTTGTGGTGTTACAGGGCCTACTTAATGACTTAGGTAAATAAACGATCCCGGGCATTACGGATACCGGAGTTTTCCCGGGTCATTGTGTTACATGTGACCGCGTTAAATGAATTATGTTCTCCTATTTATATTGGCTACTGAGTTAGTAACGTAGTAGATTATGGAAAAGAAAACCCGATATATTAACGCTTTTGTCAACATTCTTTCTTGAATTAAGGTGTCAGTAATTATGGATTTATACAATAAACATAACTAGATCAGGTTTTACGGTTTACCTTGAAAGTTTATTTCATTTTTTTTCATTTTACTATCTGGAGGTCAGTGGCTTTAAGATCAAGGTCATTTATGAGCCAAAGTCAGTTTGAGTAATATTCATGACAGTCGTATCATGAAGAATGTTGTGTTTTAATATCCATTTATAAATAACAAAGATATATCAGTTACAGAAAAGGAACAAGAATAGTTTATTAATTTGGCCTTGACGGTCAAGGTCAATTGAAGGTGAAGGTCATATCAAAATTAGTCAAAATGTTTGTTTGAAAGAAAGTCTTGTTTTGTCCAAGTATGAATCAAATCCGTACAAAAATATAAAAAACTCTGACAATTTCACCAATATTCAATAATTTGGCCTCGATGGTCAAGGTCATTGAACACTAAAGGTCAAGGTCAGTTGAACCTAATGAAGATACTCCATTTATCAATTACGAAATAACATTCAATTATAGCAACAAAAAAGTGAAAATTCAATACTTTAACCTTCAAGGTAAAGGTCACCAATGAGCCTAGGTCTGTTTGAGTTTGACATACATGAAGTGAGTTTGACATACATGAACGTCTTATCCTAAAGAATGTTTTGTTTTCATATAGAGTTAATACATTCATTAATAATAAAGGTATAGCTAGTTACAACAATATAAAATCAATAATTTGACCCTCAAGGTAAAGATCATTTATAAGTTAAGGTCTGTTTGGTTAACTTTAAGGTCTATTCTAGAACATTATTATGTTCAAGTTTTAAGTCTATCCATTCAAAAATAATAAGTGATAGCCATTTATATAAAAAAAAAACAGCAACAAGGTCATTTATGAATGAAGGTCAAGTTTAGTCTGGTCTACGATCTTGTCCTAATGGTTGTTGTTAAGTATGAAGACAATAGACCAACAAATTAAGTTATGATTAAGGTTAAAGTTTGCGGTCGGCAACGGTATTGGCAACGACAACTCCGATAGGACTGTAACAATACCTCTATTATTTATTATTTTATTTTATTTTATTATCTTTTTTTTAAGTCGCGCTAAACAAACTGGTCTCAAGCAGCTTGTTTGCACCATTAGTCTATCACTGGAATTTCAAATAACCTGATACGAATGTTCAACATCATTTCGCGCGCAAGAACCGTTTGACTTCGTCAAAGCTCAAGGTAATACCTTCAGGTCAGATGTGACAGCGGGCTCGACATGTTGCCCTTGGGAATCTAGTCTCTTAACAGCCATAACAATGTCAGAATTGTAAGCAAAATAAAATTGAGGTGCCACATGGGGAAAACCTTTAAAAAGTAGTCTTGTGAAATTATGTATATTTTAATAATTTTCACTGTGAAATTATCAAATATAATTTTTATGGATAAATCAGTAATCCACTCAAAAGCATATAATAAGAAATCTAATTCACATCTTTTCAGAACTTTGACCCAGAGGGTTTTTGTATAATTATGTAACGTATTTGTAGAAAAGAGAAAAGACATATTTACTGATTCAGATTGTTTTACTGTTCTTTAAAGGTTTAAAGCTGAGTGTCTTTAACGTTTTCCGGATATTTAGGGTATTACGTTTTCTTACCGACTTTGAAAGGTATGTCAAGTTTATTAAAGTTGTTTTAAAGAACTGGTATTTAAAACATAAGTTCTAAGTGTTATTGTACATTCTTCCATTAGTAAGTATTTGTTATGCACATTCTAATTGGCGATGTTCAAGGTTTGCATGCTGTATAAATGTAGTTAGTGTAAGTGCATAATAAAAGTTATGTATTGGCCGAGGTCAGGGTGCGAATCAGTCGAGGTCTAACGTAAAGGGGAAAACAGAACAATAAAGAGGCATTTATTTAAAATGCAATAAAATTATTTTTTTATACAAATGTGAATAAATATCATGATTTCATTTAAAAATATTGAATCTTACTTAAGGAATATATTTAAAATGCCATAAAATAACAATAAACATTCCATATACATGGTGATTAGCAGGAGCCGTTCGCCAATACTAAACAAGTATAAAAGTAATATTGTGAAAAGAATAATTACTAGACATTGGCAACACTTGAATACGGTGGCGCAGAGGTGACATTTGTGCGTTTCTATTTATCTCGTGCGAACGAGATACTATGTCGTGGCCACGAGATAATTAAGTGGTGCGCACGATATATTATGTTTTGGCCAGGAGTTACTAAGTCGTGGCCACGAGATAATTATTTGGTGTGCACGAGATACTATGTCGTGGCCACGAGTTACTAAGTCGTGGCCAAAGGATAAATTAAGTGGTGCGCACGAGATACTATGTCGTGGCCACGAGTTACTAAGTTGTGGCCAAAGGATAATTTAGTGGTGCGCACGAGTTACTAAGTCGTGGCCAAAGGATAATTAAGTGGTGTGCACGAGATACTATGTCGTGGCCACGAGTTACTCAGCCATGGGAAAAAGATAATTTAGTCGTGCGCACGAGATAAAAAACTAATCTGATTAGACTTTCTATATGAAGTTTCCTAGTTAACTATAAATGTGCCATAGGACAATGATGCCCCTACTTCACCTGTCTGTCAAAGTGCCATATATACAAGATTGAAAAATAATTTTACATTCAGCGTCATTGTGACCCTGATTTTTGAACTACGGGTTTCTGGATTGCCGGTCCAGTATGGTAACCACTTCACCACAGCGGCCGTTGCGTTTCCTTCCGTGCTAATTAGCCTTATACATATATACTTAAGTTTTTTTAAAAAACTTTATTGCGACGTCATCACTTTTATTACCATACCGGCGAGCTAGTTATAGCTACTTTTACCGCAGTTTATTGTGATTTCCGCATTTTAAGTTTGTTAATAAATAGCTCTAAATATATCTATATTCTAAGTTAAATTAATTTAACGTTCATTATATACAATAAAAAAATTAACGTTTAATGGCCTTTCATTACGACAACAATCAACACAAATATAGTTCATTAGGTTTTTCCTCCATATCTTATACGATCCCGGATCCCGGGCGTCCCGGATCCCGGCCAGTAAATACATACACTATATACCGGAAAAGATAAAATGACCGGAAAAAAAAGGAAAAAATAAAAATGCACAGAACCAGATGTACACTTATGTTAATTAACCAAACGAAAACTTACTACAGAGAAAACAGGTGAAATCGCTAAATCAGAAGTCAGTGTAAATATGATTTATTGAAAAGAATTCATACAGACAAACATTTTAATCATCATTATATCTTTGCGCTCAAAACAATACTTGCTGATTTTTAAAAATGGCGTGAAAATTGAAGGTTTTTTGACGCTATGTAAGATTAAATTTGATTGGCTAAATAATTTTGGATCCTAGCCCTGATAGATAAATTTTGTAGAAAGCTGGAAGCCAAGCTTCGACTAAATTTTTGGATAGCTTCGGAGTTGTAGGTTGTTTCTCAGTAAAATCCTACCGTAATACCGGCTCGCCGTGGCGAGCCGGCAACAGAACAATAAAGAGGCATTTATTTAAAATGCAATAAAATGATTTTTTTATACAAATGTGAATAAATATCATGATTTCATTTAAAAATATTGAATCTTACTTAAGGAATATATTTAAAATGCCATGAAATAACAATAAACATTCCATATACATGGTGATTAGCAGGAGCCGTTCGCCAATACTAAACAAGTATAAAAGTAATATTGTGAAAAGAATAATTACTAGACATTGGCAACACTTGAATACGGTGGCGCAGAGGTGACATTTGTGCGTTTCTATTTATCTCGTGCGAACGGGCGCAGAGGTGACATTTGTGCGTTTCTATTTATCTCGTGCGAACGAGATACTATGTCGTGGCCACGAGATAATTAAGTGGTGCGCACGATATATTATGTTCTGGCCAGGAGTTACTAAGTCGTGGCCACTAGATAATTATTTGGTGTGCACGAGATACTATGTCGTGGCCACGAGTTACTAAGTCGTGGCCAAAGGGTAAATTAAGTGGTGCGCACGAGATACTATGTCGTGGCCACGAGTTACTAAGTTGTGGCCAAAGGATAATTTAGTGGTGCGCACGAGTTACTAAGTCGTGGCCAAAGGATAATTAAGTGGTGCGCACGAGATACTATGTCGTGGCCACGAGTTACTCAGCCATGGGAAAAAGATAATTTAGTCGTGCGCACGAGATAAAAAACTAATCTGATTAGACTATCTATATGAAGTTTCCTAGTTAACTATAAATGTGCCATAGGACAATGATGCCCCTACTTCACCTGCCTGTCAAAGTGCCATATATACAAGATTGAAAAATAATTTTACATTTAGCGTCATTGTGACCCTGATTTTTGAACTACGGGTTTCTGGATTGCCGGTCCAGTATGGTAACCACTTCACCACAGCGGCCGTTGCGTTTCCTTCCGTGCTAATTAGCCTTATACATGTATACTTAAGTTTTTTTTTAAACTTTATTGCGACGTCATCACTTTTATTACCATACCGGCGAGCTAGTTATAGCTACTTTTACCGCAGTTGGCCACAGTTGTAAATGTAGCTATAAATAGCTCGCCGCTAATTTATCGCTATTTTTACCGCAGTTGGCCACTATATATACCGCTGTAGGTTCTGTCGTGAATTTCCTTTTAATTTTATTTTATAATCCAAGACATTGGAAGAAAGAACACATTTCCTTCTTGAATATTAATTTATTTTATAACACAACAAGTTTTAATTCATTTAAACTATTTTATTTTTATTAACCACAAATATAATCCAATTATTTGACTTAAACAATTTTATTTAATAATTACAAATATAATCCAATTATTTAATTTAACAACCTTTATTAACAAATCAGTCTATTAGTAACTAATTTTATTTCACCCACACTTTTACTTATATATATATAGCAAACTTTCCCGCCTTTACAATTAAGCACGGCAAGAAAAGCATGTTAAACATGAAAACATAAATATCTCGTGCACAAGAATTCACCGTCGGGGAACTAAAACAATAGATTTACTAATTGCACGTGAAAAACATTGAAGTTGCTGATAAAACACGTGCAAAATGCTACTATATCTTCACCGTCGGATAACTTATCAATAGAACTTTAAAGGCACGGTGACATATGATGTTACTTACTTAGAAAACGGTTCTTGATAAAAATAGTACTATATTAAGATAAATGTATATCGCAATATCTGCGACAGGTTCGATCCTCACTCGGGTCGAAATCTTTCATGTGAGGAAGCCATCCAGCTGACTTACGGAAGGTCGGTGGTTCTACCCAGGTGCCCGCTCGTGCCTGAAATAATGCCCGGAGGGGCACCTGGGGTCTTCCTCCACCAATAAAAGCTGGAAAAATATCGACGAAAAAATCTCGGCGGGACGCTCTACGATGGCCTGACTTGAGTGTACGGTCGCCCATATGGGCTTTCCGGCGGCGACCTTAAATGAACGCATAAAAAAAGCAAGACTTAATCATTTCGTTCCCACGACTTGGTATCTCGAGCGCACGACTTAGTGTTCTCGTTCCCACGACTTAGTAACAGACATAGTATCTCGTACGAGATAAATAAAAACCTCTGTGTCATCATGCTTGAAGGGGAAGTGAAGAAAGAGGTGTTTTTCGCGACCAAAATTAACACACTTATGTTTATCTGTTTGCTGAAAAGGATCACATGTTAGAAAGTTATCAATTGATTTGGTATTACCATAGTTTATATAATTTATCATTGTAAATTCCGAAATCAAATTGTATGTCCCGAACGTTATAATTAGGGATCTAGTTACATAAATAATTTTGTGTACATAAAATACTATTAGCGTTTGTGTCTCGTAGCTATTGACGTGTTCTCTACCAACAAGTCCACATTATCAATTATATTACAGTTTAGTTTTACGATTATGTTATGCACAATAAAATGTAAATTCACAACTTTACAAATAATTTTACAGGTTTAGGATAATCTTTGATGCTGTGTTCAACGTGTCTTACTCTATCATGACGTACTGTATTATCATTTTTGTAAGTAAATATATTTCTGTAAGAGTACTTATGTCCATAACGATGAAGTAATCATTTTCATTTAAGCTATCAGAATGAATAAAGTCAATAATCTATATAATATATAATGCGGTCACTTCTTTAACCTCATCTAAATCTTCTATGTAGTGTATTGATTTGGTTTTACCTAGTAAATCTCTATCAACTACAATTGTTTGAATACATGTACGGTATTATAAAGAAGCCTATGAAGCCCACATTGACAGAATGATGTTCCGACCTTGTAACACTGCACTTTGGGGTCAAACGCACTTTGGGATTCAATCTAAGAAGTCAGTAAACTTCACAGCGCATTTTAGGGTCAGAATTCGAACCCCAATATGCTATATTTCAACGCACTTTAGGTTCTAAATTTCTAAAGGTGTCAGCTGAGTTCTGCTTAAGTACTGAGTACTGATTTATTATCGTTCTGCAACCTTTCAATATGGAGCTCAAGATACAGGTCGATACTTCGATATATCACTATATCTATATATATATGTAGTATTTGTAGAGTTATTTCCCTTTGATCCTTTTCCTTGTCCGGTGCATAGCTTAAAAACTAATGTTTAGAATTCAATGCTACTTCATACAATGGTCAAGCGCAATAAGGGAAAGTGCAGTGCGCAAGAAGTGTTACTCTTTCTGGACTTATTACAGAGTAATTTAATTAAACTTCATCAATTGTCAACCACATTGAAAGGAAATGCAACTAAAAGAACCACAACTTTCTTTAATTGCCCACAACCATAACTCTATTTCAATTCTTTTGCAAGGTATCCTGTTACTAGTAACTTCCTCATTTCTAAAGCAGTCTTGCGGGGGTATTAATCACATTTGGTGATAGTTCTGGTTTTGTTTAGTATATTCTCAAAACATTCTATGAATGAATAAGAATAATTTCTAAATATCAACATTTTTGTATATTTAACTATCCCGTTACAGATAGTTTTCTACATATATGCTATAGTAGGCATGGAGCTGTTTGAAGGATTAATCAAGTTCATTGACCAAACGAATACGGCAAGTAATGCATCTCTATGGACAACAAATACTACATCTCGGCAGGAGTTGGCTAATTTGTGCAACAATACCAAGTTGAACGGTAGTATGTTTGTTGACAATCACTACTGCAATGTTAACTTTAACGATATTCTTAACTCATTTGTTCTCATCGCATCCTTGCTGATTGTCAATAACTGGCATGATATCCTTTATAATATTTTAACAAGAATTTGTAACAGAGTTACCAACGTCCCCCGCCTCGGGGAAATTTTATATGAAGCATTAAATTGTGCTATTTCAAAAGATTGAGGTATGGATCTAAGGATTTTCAGTCCAAAATTATGATGAATGCTAGATCTGCAATTGCAACAATAAATTTATTAAAGAAATAAAATGAATGCTAAGATTTGACCTCTCAGTGTGACCTTGACCTTGGAGGTAGGGGTCCAGGTGTTGTGCATGACATATCGTCTTATTATTGTAACTATTTGTAACAAGTTTTTTCAAAAAATCCCTTGAACTATGAAGAAGTTATAGATAGGACACAAAATATACCCACTAACAGACTATGTTAATCTTTGACCTCTTAGTGTGACCTTGGAGGTAGGGACCCATGTTTTGGGCCTGACATATCGTCTGATTATTGTGATTATTTGTGCCAAGTATTTTTAAAATCCCTTGATCTATGAAAAAGTTATGGACTGGACACAAAATATACCCTATAACAGAATATGTAAATCTTTGACCTCTACATGTGACCTTGACCTTGGAGGTAGGGACACTGGTGTTACACATGACATATCATCTTATCATTGTGACTATTTTTGTCAAGTACTTTCAAAATCCCTTGATCTATGAAGAAGTTATGGACACTATACAAAATATACCATATAACAGACTCTGTTAACTTTTGATCTCTAAGTGTGACCATGACCTTGGAGGTAGGGGTACAGGTGTTGTACTTGACATATCGTCTTATTATTGTGACTATTTGTGCAAAGTTATTTCAAAATCCCTTGAACTATAAAGAAGTTCTAGATCGGACACAATATATACCCTTTAACAAACTATGTTAATATTTGACTTCAAAATGTGATCTTGACATTGAAGGTAGAGATGCAGGTGTTGCGCATATCACATCGTCTTATTAAAATGACTATTTGTGCCAAGTATTTTCAAAATCCTTTGATATATGAAAAAGTTATGGATCGGGCACAAAATATACCCTATAACAGGCTTTGTTAATCTTTGACCTCCAAGTGTGACCTTGACCTTGAAGGTAGGTGACCGATTGTTTCGCATGACACATCATCTCATAATTGTGAACACTTGTGGCAAGTATTTACAAAATCCCTTCAAAGATAAGAAAGTTATAGACCGGACACGATATATACTCTAAAATAGACAATGTTGACCTTGAATGAGCAAGTGCGACCTTGACCATGGAGGTTGCGCATGACACATTGTCCTTATTATAACAAACATTTGTGCCAAGTTATTTCAAATTCCTTTGATAAATGACAAAGTTATGGACCGGGCACGAAATATACTCTGTAACAGACTATGTTAATCTTTGACCTCCAAGTGTGACCTTGTCCGTGGAGGTAGGTGACCGGTTGTTAAGCATGACACATTTTCTCATTATTGTGAGCAAGTATTAACAAAATCCCTTCAAAGATAAAAAAGTTATGGACCGGACACGACATATACCCTCAAAGTGACAATGTTGACCTTAAATGAGCAAGTGCGACCTTGACCCTGGAGGTAGGGGTCTGGTTGCTGCGCATGACACATCGTCTTATTATAACAAACATTTGTGCCAAGTTATTTCGGATTCCGTTAATAAATGACAAAGTTGTGGACCAGACACGAAAGTGTGACGGACGGACGGACAGACGGACGGAGCCTATTTATATATTTTCTTCGAAAAGGCCGGGGGCAATTAACCCTTGCAATTCTTAATATCTTAATTGGTTTATCATCTTTCGAAGTGCTTTCATATTGATCAGCTTGAAATTAAGATTTTTTATATGTAAATAAGCAAACATTTTATTGGTATAAATGTGATACTATTTCAATTTTGTTAACTATTGTTTTGTTATCATAAAGTTTTGCCTTGACACTTTTCAATGATTTGTGAAGGATATGGTTTAGTAACAAACAAAGCTGCTAGATTATACTTTATGAGTTTCCACCTTTCAATCGCTGTTGTCATAATGAAGTAAGTGTGTCATATTTTGTAATTTATTCAAGTCTTTAATAAAAAAAATAGAAATATAAAATTCAATCCTTTATAGTTAAAAAGATTTATTTATGCCGTAGACTTGTATTATCAATTGCTTAAGTACGCCATCTTTTTGTGAAGTATAATTATGGTCCTACTGCATAGGGGATGATTAGTATTTGATTGGGACTGGCTTTTTACTGCTGCCTAAGGCACATCATTACAAGTAGTATGGCTAAAAGAGCTTTTGACCTTTGTCATGTTTTATTTGAAAGACAATTGACTGGCGAAAAACTGGGAAAGAATCCGAAGTCTCTGACGGTAAGTGGAAAGAGGTTTGAGGTCAGCTAGTGGCATTAAAAACTCAGCCACAAAGACATCAGAATATGAAAGACAAGATCAACAAGGAAGGGGGACATTCAATGAACACATCCCTAAAAAAAAACCGGCAATGAGCCCAGCTGGGCACCATACATGACAGGGGGCATGGGCAAAAGTACGGGCGGTCATTATAAACCATTTAAAATAGGAAATCATAGCAACCTACACGGCAATAAAAGATGAAAATTCATTAAAATCCCTACAAACAATAAAAATGGGGGGACCTACAGAAGGATACGGGTGCAGGAGAGGGGGTCAGAAGGATGGAGTGGCAGGGTTATATTTGAAAACATCTATGGCGAAAGGGGATGCTTACCATAGACTCAAAACAAGAAGGGACTCAAAAGTGTTGCCACAATTGTATGTAAAGTAAACAAGACATACATCTTAGGAACACAGAGAGGCGCCGCCTTGGAACGGTCAGCAGCATAGCACTACTGGGGAGTTTAAACCGCTTAATGGTACACCAAACCTCATTCTTAGTCCTAACAGGACAATGAAAATGAAATGAATCCCCGCCAAGCGAAATCCTGACAGTTGTAATGGTTCCAAAAAGTTGATATAAGTAAAAAACAGAAATGCTCAAAAATAACCAAATGACCAGAACAAAAGATCGCAATGTCTTAAAAGAAGACAGAGTAGCAAGAATATCATCTAGAAGGGCTCGATGAAGCAAGACAGAAGACAAAACTAGGAAAATTCAGTTCCAATACGTTTTAAGAACTTCAATCATAGAGTTTGCCACTTGGTTGGCGAGATGTGATCAAACGAGAGAAACATAGTTTCCCAAACTGTAAAATTAAAGCATGAACACTAAGCATGCATTATGTCTTAAAATAGAAGGATCATAACCTCTTTTAGTATAACATTTACAAAAAGTAGCCGATAAAGGACCGAGAATTATATCTCCATAGAAATCAGGCTTCTTTAAATAAGTAAATATTCATATTGTTGGTCAACTTAACATGTGCTGCTAAAATGAATCAGATCAAATTCTCTCGAATTGTCTATATTTGTTTTAGTATTGTAACGGCTTTCATTTTGGACATGTTTATGTACGAGTACACATTTTCCAAAAAAGGCACATTGGATACCAAGGTAGAAATGACTATTAAACAGCTTCAACTTGGTATTGACGATGAAACGTAAGCATTTAATGACTTTTTATGATAAAGATAGAGATACATGTATATCTGATATATAGTTATTTAATTTTTAGTAGTTTAATTATTTTTTAGTTGTTTACAATATTCTCTTAGGTTTGTCAATTCTTAATTTACTAGATGGTTAATGAATAAATAAAAACTCTATGCCAATATTGTTTTATCATGAAGTTTTGCATTAACACTTTTCACAGATTTGTGAAGAATATGGAACAAGCAAAGCTACTAAAGTAACATCTGTTTTTTTTCTTCCAAATTTCTAAAAGCGGTATGGAAATCACTGAAGATTCAAAGCGTAAAGAAGGAGACAGCATTGACGGCATTCATCAAGGGGAAAGCATGTATCATACAAAGCACATGATACAGAAGTTGGCTTCAAAACAAAATGCTCATGCTCAAGTAAAGCCTAATCTTACCAGATATGATGGAATACGGTTCCACATGAAAAAGAGAGGTACATGTATTATATATAAAAACACACAAATAAACGATTTTTTATAAGTTGATTTCTTTCATTTTTAATTCTATAATTTTCTGGTTCAATTTCCAAAAATTTCAATCTTGTTTCATACTGGGTTAAAAACTTTTTTCCGATATATTGATTAACCTCGGATAAAGAAAATCGTTTAACTAAAAGTAAAACCAGAGTATGTAAACCATTCACATTAATCATTCTCTGGGAGTTAATATTATTTTTATATTATTTCAACGAAGTCAGCTACACCGGTAACATTTAACTTAAAAAACTTTCGATCTTAGATTGGACTAGGACAGAGCTACTTTTGCAACAGTTGTTTGAGCTAGAAGAGGAAATAGCTGAATCTGACAAAGATCATCACCTAATAAGTATGCTTAACCAATAGAGATCATCCTGTCATTTGTTCTTAGAGGAACTAAGAAAACGTAAACAGATTGGATACATTTAACTGCGTGAACACTAGTTCCTTAGTAGTGTTGGTGTGAAAACATAGCAGCTTTTGGACAGGCGAAAATAGACTCACAGGCGAAAATAGACTCACAGGCGAAAGAGTTTTCTTATACCATTTTAAAGACCATTGAAAGGTTTAGGATAAATGTTCAAAATATAAAGATGAAAAGATCACACGGGTATGTAACGCAATAGCTGCCCCATTTCTTTTTATCTTGCCCAGAAAGCGTCTTATTATGTCAAATTTAAGCTTTGTAATGCCATTGTAATTTGTCGACTTGTCTAAACAGTGCCTTATTATGCGTAACAGTAGTCTTATCTCTTTAAAATGTGATGTTGACTTGTGTTAACATTGTTTAATTTTTTCAAACAGTAGTGTTATCATGTAAAAATGTCGTTTTGACTTGTCTGAAATGTGTCATATTATGTCAAACTGTGAAGCTGTTGAACTCTTAAGACAATTTCTAAACAAATTACCACCACCGTTGGACAAGAAAGCATGCTATTTTGACATAAAAGACATTCTCTAAGCAAGATAACACCGAATTTGAACACAATGACATGGCCGTCTGACAAAATGTGACGGTGTTTAGACAAGTCATGCCACATTTGGACAAGACAAAACGACAGTATAACATAATACAACAGTGTCATAACATACCAGGATCACATTTGGACAAGATGACACCAACTTTCGACAAGATAACACTACTGTTTCCCATGATAAGACAATTCCAAGACAATTCAACAAATAAACATTTAAAAAAAGTATGTGTTCAGACATATTGAAATCTTAATTCGAAAAGATGGCGTGCATGTTAAACATATTTAGACTTCCATTCGGCATGTTGACACCAGATAACATGACGTTTTTAAGACAGTGTTTAGACAAGTCAGCACTAAGTTTTGACAAGAGAAAATGAATATTTGACCTGATTAGACTTTGTTAAGACAGGTTCTCATAAAACGTTGGCAAGCCCACACTTCTATTATACATAATAAGACTCTTTCAGGGATGGCGTTCCATACACGGGTAACAATGAACGTTTTTAAAAGTTTTGCGTTTGATAGAAATTAATTAATATTAACTCATGCTGACTTATGGCTAAGTGAATGTGTAGGACAATGTACAACAATTTGGAAAAGCAACATAACATTTACGAAAGCAAATAAGCTTGTAAGGCAGTAAGCTTGCTTAAGCATTTCTGACGTTTGTATTTATTGTATTATTTCTGAATTAGTATTTGTGCGTTTTTAATAGTTTGTATCACAATTTCTCTTAAATGCATTTAAATTTCTACTTTTCGTCATTTACATTCGTAAGAGAACTTCACTTTTTAAGTTGAAGATTTCATTGGGTATTAAGAAACGGTTTTCTGGTTTTGCTTTATCGAAGCCATTATAGATTAATACAGTATCATTGTATTTCAAATTCATTAAAGCATTAAAGAAATAGAGGATATTTGTTTAGTCCGGTGTAAGATCGGAATATATTTCACCGAGTGAGCACCAAAAGATATATTTCACGAGTGGCGCAGCCACGAGTTAAATATGAACTTTTGGTGTTCACAAGGTGAAATATATTTCGATCTTACACTAAACTAAACAAATTTTCTTTTTATTATATGCAAAGAAACGTTTTAAAAAGACATTAAACCTAATACTGAATGAAAAGCGCGCCAAATAATAATACAACGTGACGTCATTTACGACGTCACGTCATTAAGTTGGTACCCAGTTCTGTGCACGCTGATATTTCCCTGAAACAACGTAAGGGGCTTAAATTCAGAACAGTGAAATTATCAAAGTGGTAATTTCACTGTTTCAAGCAGTGAAATTACCAGTTTTATTTCACTGATATATTTCTATAAACCACCGAAAAGCATGTAATAAAGAAACATATTTAAGCTTACAATTTGTAAAAAGGAAGTATTTCACATATCTGATTTTCTGGAATGATGCAAAGCTCTATATTATCAAGTGGTCACATTATACTACTGCACAATCTTAAGGAATCTCATAAAAGGCACAATCATGTAATTTTAAATTTTTACTATGATTATTTTTCATATCTTTTTGTACATGTAATTACCGTTGTGAATATGTTTCAAATAAAAAAAATTTCTTTATGTCTAAATTGTTATCCTTATTCCGAGTATAATTTCTAAATTATTACAACTTAAAAATTTGTTTGCCCATCTGAAAATGCAAAACGATACAATGATATTGATCGGCTTCTGGTATTTGAAATAAATAATCCATAAATTATCAGATATATTTTGCAAAAAAAATGACATGATGTAAATTTGTCATGGCTTAAAGGAATCGAGTACTAGTATTTAAAAGTACTGATGTGAGTCGACTTATAAAAACTTGTTTATTGATATTCTTTAAAGCACTAGAGCAAATATTGTAGGGGCGAGGGAAATACGTCTGAATGAGCTAATTCATTTTTTTAGCGTCCTGATTCAACACTTCGATCAAACCCGTCACGGAAACCCTGTCGTGCTACGTTACTGTACTAATCATGCTTGTTAACTGCTGCATACAGACTTGAAATAATTTTTACGAATGTTGTTCCATAAAACTCTCGTTAATTTGTTTTTTACCGTACGAAATCCGTCTGAGAACAGATTAACTTTATGTTGTAACGTTCACCGAGCTTATTCCTATATGATACTAAATTTTCTTCTAGCTTCTTTGCCTTATGATTACTTGATTAAAGGCCATTGCATGAATCACAAAATTGAATAAAATGTATAGTTATAATTTTCCTGGAAACTTCCTTGTATTTAATTTTCAAAAACAAATAATGATTTTTATTTCATGCTTTCCAGTGTTTTATTGTAATATATCAGATGATTATATTCTGATAAACCACTAGTGAAATTTATAAAATATAATTTTCACTGTAGCCGGACTATATCTAAATGCGGATGAATAGAAAATCATAACGAAATGGAATAACAGGCAGAAATAAATGCTGTCATGTGTAAATTTTGCTTCTTTAGGAAAAGAAAGTCAATGTCACCATACATCATGTTAAAAATGTAACAAAATTAGACAAAATTTAACAGAACTATATTTCAAAATTAATGATGTGACGTCATGATGTGATGACGTCACAAAGGAGAATGCACGACGTTACGCGGCAAAATCAGTAAAAAATACTTAAAATCACTTAAAAAGCATGAAATAAAAAGAAAATTTATTTGTTTTACATATAAGATTGAAATATATTTCATTCGTGAACACCAGCTATTATATTTTCACTCGTGGCTACGCCACTCGTGAAAATATGACATCTGGTGTTCACTCAGTGAAATTATATTTCAATCTTACATGCAAAACAAACAAATATCCTCTATATATACGTATTCAACAACTTATGAAATGAATATTGTTTTTTATATATTCTACTTAAAAATTATTCCTCCTTTGCTAATCTTTGATCCTTGCTTTCTTTCTACTTAATATTTCTCACCCTTATCACAGCGCTAGGCACTGTGCAACTAAGAATATAAAAAGTAGGTATAGCATTTAGGATTTTATACTGTTCATCACGCTGCCAAAACACCAACTTCCAAATTATGTGTGTTTTTAGTTTTATTTATACTGGGTGCCGGCTTTGCCAAATGTCCCAGACTATCGGCCTCTGATACGTCGCTGGTCGTAGAGCCTGCAACGGAAGACTTGGTTGGCCTTCAAATCCGCTGATCGTAGAGCCGCAACGGAGGTCTTCTCATGTCGTCTTTCGTCGTAGATCTCTTCTAGGACCCAGTACTTCGATTTTGAACGCAGTAGACTATATAGAGGAAAGGGCTTAGGCACTACTTTCGGGAGCAGCAGCTCTTTGTAGGACTCGGGACTGCTTGCGCCCTCTATCGCCTTCCTTATCTTGCAAACGCTTGAATGTATTATTATAATTAAATCAATCGCTGCCTTTTCAATATGCGTTACTTTTGTACGTATTACATAACTCGGGAACCATAGCAAAAATAAAGATTATCTTATCTTTTCTACGTTACGTTTTCTACAACTGCAATCTTCTACTTACAGATAAAGCTTTTGAGAATTATCTTTTGGAACATTTCGTTTGGTTGAAATGGCGCGTACTTGATAAGGGGAAGTAACTTTTACATTTTCGCTACAATGTAAAATGTACATTCAAGAACTGAATATAAGGAATTATTTCAATAAGTTATTCTAAAATTACAAACTGTAATCAGGGTATCTCATTGGCCAGTCCCAATTTAGCAAAAGAATATAAATAATCTTTCTGAAACATATACAAATTAATGAAGCACTTATTCTACATGAATTCGTCACTGTAAGGTACATGGATAAGTCAGTGTAAGGTACAATAATGGAAACTATTAAGTGCATAGATAAAACGTTATTTATACACCTTGTTCCATTTTGATTTTATTTCATTGAATCAAACAAGAAAAAAAGCATAAAAAAAGACGCCAAATAAGATGTGGGCTTTATATCAGTACTACACTTGGCCCTGTTTAAGTTTAAACTTGGACTAAAAAATAGACTCTGTCTTGCCAAGATGTAAAGACAATTTATTGTCATTAACTAATCACTAATAAGACATAAGAGAGAATTTCGTCAACTTCAGATTTGTTTTACCAGATACAAGGATACCGAGTCATCAGCAATGCTGCATATAACAAAAAGTTTATTGCTTAGAATTGCTGACATATCAATATCATAAGAAATAAAAGAAGATCTAGAATGAAACCCTAGGGTTACTATACGTACATTGTGTTTACCCTGAAGACATTGATAGTCACCCTTATGGAGAACGTACAAGAAGAAAAAACATACACCGAATTAAAACGGGTAATGCTAAATGACCAAAATGAGATTAAAGTACCTGTTTCCATTCACCCACCACGTGATAACAACTTAACAACAGATGTCTTTGACTTAGTGTATGCAAATGAATCTCAGAGAGATAAAGGGCATTATGAATTTTCAAGCACACAACCTGTGTGTAATCAAGCTTTCTTTGAACTACTTGATAGCAAATGATTACACTTACCAAAAGAGATGTATATAGATAAGATACTTGAATTGACCAAATTATCTGAAATCACACTTTCAATATATAGAGATGTCCTAGCAAAGCGTAGTAGCGATCTTAAAAACTGTCCTGTTGGAGATTTTATACGGAGGAAGACAACGAACACGTCATCAAGTGCATTGAAATATGCAAGAGATTGTTACTTACTACAAGAGTTTATAGGTAATGGAGATCCAAAAGCAATATATAGAAAAAGAACAAATCGCCAGTGCAAAAAAATGACCAAGCCATGCGGAAATCTCCTGGAAATGTTCTTTGGGTTAGGGCTTTAAGCCTTTTCATGTGCAAAGAATACTCTCTCAAGTTGTACGAAATCGAATTTGCATTGGAATTGGTCAAACGGAAATGTTCTTTGGGTTAGGGCTTTCTCGTAAAATTGATGTTTTTTCCGAAATTTATATAGAAAAAGAACAAATCGCCTGTGCAAAAAATGACCAAGCCATGCGGAAATCTCCTGGAAATGTTCTTTGGGTTAGGGCTTTAAGCCTTTTCATTTGCAAAGAAGACCCTATCAAGTTGTACAAAATCGAATTTGCATTGGAATTGGTCAAATGGTTTTTGAGCGGTAGGCTCGTAAAATTGATGTTTTTTTTCCGAAATTTATATAGAGAAAGAACAACTCACCTGTGCAAAAAATAACCAAGCCAAGCGGAAATCTCCTGGACGTATTACTTGGGTTCGGGCTTTATGCCTTATAACGTTCAAAAGAAGACCCTCCAAAGTAGTACAAAATCGAATTTGCATCGATATTGGTCAAACGGTTTTTTGAACGGTAAGCTCGTAAAATTGATGTTTTTTCCCCCGAAAATTTATATAGAATAAGAACAAATCGCCTGTGCAAAAAATGACGAAGCCATACGGAAATCTCCTGGAAATGTTCTTTGGGTTAGGGCTTTAAAGCGTTTTCATGTGCAAAGAAGACCCTCTCAAGTTGTACAAAAATAGAACTTGCATTGGAATTGGTCAAATGGTTTTTGAACGGTAGGCTCGTAAACTTGATGTGTTTTTTTTTCCGAAATTTATATAGAGAAAGAACAACTTGCCTGTGCAAAAAATGACCAAGCCACGCGGAAATCTCCTGGACATATTACTTGTGTTAGGGCTTTAGGCCTTACCACGTTCAAAGAAGACTCTCCAAAGTTGAACAAAATCGAATTTGCATCGGAACTGGTCAAACGGTTTTTGAACGGTAAGCTCGTAAAATTGATGTTTTTTCCCCCGAAATTTATATAGAAAAAGAACAAATCGCTTGTGCAAAAAATGACCAAGCCATGCGGAAACCTCCTGGAAATGTTCTTTGGGTTAGGGCTTTAAGCCTTTTTCATGTGCAAAGAAGACTCTCTCAAGTTGTACAAAATAGAATTTGCATTGAAATTGATCATATGGTTTTTGAACGGTAGGCTCGAAAAATTGATGTTTTTTTCCGTAATTTATATAGAGAAGAACAACTCGCCTGTGCAAAAAATGACCAAGCCACGCGGAAATCTCCTGGACATATTACTTGGGTTAGGGCTTTGGGCATTATAACGTTCGAATAAGGCCCTTCAAAGATATACAAAATCGAATTTGCATCGGAATTGGTCAAACGGTTTTTGAAAGGTAAGCTCGTCAAATTGATGTTTTTTTTTTCCTTTGAAATTTATATGGAAAAAGAACAAATCGCTTTGTACAAAAAATGACCAAGCCATGCGGAAATTCTGCTGAAATGTTCTTTAGGTTAGGGCTTTATGCCTTTTCATGTGCAAAGAAGATTGTCTCAAGTTATACAAAATTGAATTTGCATTGGAATTGATCAAACAGTTTTTGAACGGTAGGCTCGTAAAATTGATGTTTTTTCCCCGATATTTATATAGAGAAAGAACAAACTTCGCCTGTTGGAAATATTGCTGGAAATGTCTCTTGGGCTAGGGCTTTAAGCCTTTTATTGTGCAAAGAAGAACCTCTCAAGTTGTACAAAATCGAATTTGCATTGGGAATTGGTAGTCAAATGGTTTTTTGAACAGGTAGGCTCGTAAAAATTGATGTTTTTCCAAAATTTATATGGAGAAAGAACAACTTGCCTGTGCAAAAAAGACCAAGCCACGCGGAAATCTCCTGGACACAATACTTGGGTTAGGGCTTTAGGCATTATAACGTTCAAAGAAGACCCTCAACAAAAATTGAATTTGCATTGGAATTGGTCAAACGGTTTTTGAACGGTAAGCTCGTAAAATTGATGTTTTTTACCCGAAATTTATATAGAAAAAGAACAAATTGCCTGTGCAAAAAGTGACTTTGAGCATTTTCATGTGAAAAGAAGACTCTCTCAAGTTGTACAAAATCGAATTTGCATCGGAATTGGTCAAACGGGTTTTGAACGGTAAGCTTGTAAAATTCATGTTTTCCCGAAATTAATATAGAAAAAGAACAAAAATCGCCTGTGCAAAAAAAGAGCATGCCATGCGGAAATATCCTGGAAATGTTCTTTGGGTTAGGGCTTTAAGCCTTTTCATGTGCAAAGAAGATTGTCTCAAGTTATACAAAATTGAATTTGCATTGGAATTGCTCAAATGGTTTTTGAACGGTATGCTCGTAAAATTGATGTTTTTTCCGAAATTTATATAGAGAAAGAACAACTCGCCTATTCAAAACATGACCAATCCATGCGGAAATCTCCTGGACATATTACTTGGGTTAGGGCTTTAGGCATTATAACGTTCAAAGAAGACCCTTCAAAATTGTACAAAATTGAATTTGCCTCGGAATTGGTCGAACGGTATTTGAACGGTAAGCTCGTAAAATTGATGTTTTTTTCCCGATATTTATAAAGAGAAAGAACAAATCGCTTGTGCAAAAAATGACCAAGCCATGCGGAAATCTCCTGGAAATGTTCTTTGGGCTAGGACTTTAAGCCTTTTCATGTGCAAAGAAGACCCTCTCAAGTTGTACAAAATTGAATTTGCATTGGAATTGGTCAAATGGTTTTTGAACGGTAGGCTCGTAAAATTGATGTTTTTTCCGAAATTTATATAGAGAAAGAACAACTCGCCTGTGCAAAACATGACCAAGCCATACGGAAATCTCCTGGACATATTACTTGGGTTAGGGCTTTAGGCATTATAACTTTCAAAGAAGACCCTCCAAAATTGTACAAAATTGAATTTGCCTCGGAATTGGTCAAACGGTTTTTGAACGGTAAGCTCGTAAAATTGATGTTTTTTCCCCCGAAATTTATATAGAAAAAGACCAAAAATCGCCTGTGCAAAACATGACCAAGCCAAGCGGAAATCTCCTGGAAATGTTCTTTGGGTTAGGGCTTTGAGCCTTTTCATGTGCAAAGAAGACCGTCTCTAGTTGTACAAATTCGAATTTGCATTGGAATTGGTCAATTGGAAAACCCTCAAAGTTGTACAAAATTTAATTTGCATCGGAATTAGTCAAATGGTTTTTGAACGGTAAGCTCGTAAAATTGATGTTTTTTCCCCCAAAATTTATATAGAAAACGAACAAATCGTTTGCGCAAGAAATGACTAAGCCATGCGGAAATCTGCTGGAAATGTTTTTTGGGCTAGAGCTTTAAGCGTTTTAATGTGCAAAGAAGACCCTCTCAAGTTGTACAAAATCGAATGTGCATTGGAATTTGTCAAATGGTTTTTGAACGGTAGGCTCGTAAATTTGATGTTTTTTCCGAAATTTATATAGAGAAAGAACAACTCGCCTGTTCAAAAAATGACCAAGCCACGCGGAAATCTCCTGGACATATTACTTGGGTTAGGGCTTTAGGCCTTATAATGTTCAAAGAAGACCCACCAAAGATGTACAAAATCGAATTCGCATCGGAATTGGTCAAACGGTTTTTGAACGGTAAGCTCATAAAATTGATGTTTTTTCCCCCGAAATTTATATAGAAAAAGAACAAAAATAGCCTGTGCAAAAAATGACCAAGCCATGCGGAAATCTCATGGAAATGTTCTTTGTGCTAGGGCTTTGAGCCTTTTCATGTGCAAAGAAGACGGTCTCAAGTTGTTCAAAATTGAATTTGCATTGGAATTGGTCAAATGGTTTTTGAACTGTATGCTCGTAAAATTGATGTTTTTTTCCGAAATTTATAATGAATAAGAACAACTCGCCTCTGCAAAACATGACCAAGACACGCGGAAATCTGCTGGACATATTACTTGTGTTAGGGCTTTATGCCTTTTCATGTGCAAAGAAGACCGTCTCAAGTTGTAAAAATTAAATTTTTTTGAAATTGGTCAAATGATTTTTGAACGGTAGGCTCGTAAAATTGATGTTTTTTTTCCTTTGAAATTTATATAGAAAAAGAAAAATCGCCTGTGAAAAAAATGACCAAGCCATACGGAAATCTCCTGGAGATGTTCTTTGGGTTAGGGCTTTAAGCCTTTTCATGTGCAAAGAAGACTGTCTCAAGTTCTACAAAATCGAATTTGCATTGGAATTGGTCAAATGGATTTTGAACGGTAGGCTCGTAAAATTGATGTTTTTTGAGAAATTTATTAAGAGAAAAAAACAACTCGCCTGTGCAAAAAATGACCAATTCACGCGGAAATCTCCTGGACATATTACTTGGGTTAGGGCTTAAGGCATTATAAGTTCAAAGAAGACCCTCTCAAGTTGTACAAAATCGAATTTCAATCGGAATTAGTCAAACGGTTTCTCAACGTTAAGCTCATAAAATTGATGTTTTTTTCCCCCGAAATTTATATAGAAAAAGAACAAATCGCTTGTGCAAAAAATGAACAAGCCATGCG
Organism: Ruditapes philippinarum; assembly: GCF_026571515.1. Classification (NCBI taxonomy): domain Eukaryota; kingdom Metazoa; phylum Mollusca; class Bivalvia; order Venerida; family Veneridae; genus Ruditapes; species Ruditapes philippinarum. The sequence continues at coordinate 49,255 of NW_026859334.1, forward strand.
GAAATCTCCTGGAAATATTCTGAGGGTTAGGGCTTTAAGCCTTTTCATGTGCAAAGAAGACCCTCTCAAGTTGTATAAAATCGAATGTGCATTGGAATTGGTAAAATAGTTTTTGAACGGTCGGCTCGTAAAATTGATGTTTTTTCCCCCGAAATTTATATAGAAAAAGAACAACTCGCCTGTGCAAAAAATGACAAAGCCACGCGGAAATCTCCTGGACATATTACTTGGGTTAGGGCTTTAGGCATTATAACGTTCAAAGACGATCCTCCAAAGTTGTACAAAATCGAATTTGCAGCGGAATTCGTCAAACGGTTTTTGAACGGTAAGCTCGTAAACTTGATGTTTTTTTTCCCGAGATTTATATAGAAAAAGAACAAAAAGCCTTTGCAAAAAATGACAAAGCCATGCGGAAATCTCCTGGAGATGTTCTTTGGGTTAGGGCTTTAAGCCTTTTCATGTGCAAAGAAGACCGTCTCAAGTTTTACAAAGTTGAATTTGCATTGGAATTGGTAAAATGGTTTTTGAACGGTAGGCTCGTAAAATTGATGTTTTTTCCGAAATTTATATAGAAAAAAAACATCTCGCCTGTGCAAAAAATGACCAAGCCACGCGGAAATCTCCTGGACATATTACTTGGCTTAGGGCTTAGGGCATTATAAAGTTCAAAGAAGACCCTCCAAAGTTGTACAAAATCGAATTTGCAGCGGAATTTGTCAAACGGTTTTTGAACGGTAAGCTCGTAAATTTGATGTACTTTTTCCCGAGATTTATATAGAAAAAGAACAAATAGCCTTTGCAAAAAATGACAAAGCCATGCGGAAATCTCCTGGAGATGTTCTTTGGGTTAGGGCTTTAAGCCTTTTCATGTGCAAAGAAGACCGTCTCAAGTTTTTACAAAGTTGAATTTGCATTGGAATGGTCAAATGGATTTTGAACGGTAGGCTCGTAAAATTGATGTATTTTCCGAAATTTATATAGAGAAAGAACAACTCGCCTGTGCAAAAAATGACCAAGCCACGCGGAAATCTCACATATTACTTGGGTTAAGGCTTTCGGCCTTATAACGTTCAAAGAAGACCCTCCAAAGTTGTACAAAATTGAAATTTGCATCGGAATTGGTCAAACGGTTTTCGAACGGTAAGCTCGTAAAATTGATGTTTTTCCCCCGAAATTTATATAGAAAAAGAACAAATCTCCTGTGCAAAAAATGACCAAGCCATGCGGAAATCTCCTGAAAATGTTATTTGGGTTAGGGCTTCAAGCCTTTTTATGTGCAAAGAAAACCTTGTCAAGTTGTACAAAATTGAATTTGCATTGAAATTGGTAAAACGGTTTTTGAACGGTAGTCTCGTAAAATTGATGTTTTTTAAGAAATTTATATAGAGAAAGAACAACTCGCCTGTGCAAAAAATGACCAAGCCACGGGAAAATGTCCTGGACATATTACTTGGGTTAGGGTTTTAGGCATTATTGAACCCAAGTTCAAAGAAGACCCTCCAAAGTTGTACAAAATCGAATTTGCAGCGGAATTTGTCAAACGGTTTTTGAACGGTAAGCTCGTAAATTTGATGTACTTTTTCCCGAGATTTATATAGAAAAAGAACAAATAGCCTTTGCAAAAAAAGACCAAGCCATGCGAAATTTTTCATTGAGATGTACTTTAGGTTAGAGCTTTGAGCCTTTTCATGTACAAAGAAAGGGCTTTAGGCATTATAAAGTTCAAAGAAGATCTCCAAAGTTGTACAAAGTCGAATTTGAATCGGAATTAGTCAAACGGTTTCTGAACGGTAAGCTCGTAAAATTGATGTTTTTTCCCCCGAAATTTATATAGAAAAAGAACTAATCGCCTGTGCAAAAAAATGACCAAGCCACGCGGAAATCTCCTGGACATATTACCTGGGTTAGGGCTTTAGGCCTTATAATGTTCAAAGAAGACCCTCCAAAGTTGTACAAAATCGAATTTGAATCGGAATAAGTCAAACGGTTTCTGAACGGTAAGCTCGTAAAATTGATGTTTTTCCCCCGAAATTTATATAGAAAAAGAACAAATCGCCTGTGCAAAAAAGGACCAATCCATGCGGAAATCTGCTGCAAATGTTTTTGGGTAAGGGCTTTAAGCCTTTTCATGTGCAAAGAAGATCCTCTCAAGTTGTACAAAATTGAATTTGCATTGGAATTGGTCAAATGGTTTTTGAACGGTAGGCTTGTAAAATTGATGATTTTTCCGAAATTTATATAGAGAAAGAACAACACGCCTATGCAAAACATGACCAAGCCACGCGGAAATCTCCTGGACAAATTACTTGTTAAGGGCTTAAGGCCTTATAGCGTTCAAAGAAGACCCTCCAAAGTTGTACAAAATCGAATTTGCATCGGAATTGGTCAAATGGTTTTTGAACGGTAAGCTCGTAAAATTGATGTGTTTTTTTCCCGAAATTTATATGCGCTGTTTGTATTAAGAAAACAAAAACGAGAGGAATTAGACTTAAGTTCATCATTCGCAGCAACATGTGACTCCTCTTTTTCCCTCAGTAGCACTTTCAAAACTTCACAGTTAATGCTAGCAAATTTGCAAGTAGAACTTAGGCATTTACGGTGTGAGATATTCAATATCGAGACTGAAAATATCAAATTAACAAAATGAGGATCGAATCGGTTGTCTAGAGATGGAGCTCAACAAATGTAAAACAGACATAGAAGTACAAGCGCGTGTAAATACAGAGTTAATCCGTAAAGTTCATAGTCTAGAAACCAAATTGTCATTGATGAAAAACATGAGTCCAAAAAGATTCACTCCAAAGCCAACCAAAATACAAGAACAATAATTTCACCAAGAAGCAATAAGCAAAAAGTAGTACTCAGCAGCTGTCAAAGAAAATATAAGCACGGTGACTCATATTGATAGCAGCCCAAATGAAAATAATAGTTGAAAAGAAGAGACAAATAATAATCTACATACAAACATTAATACAAACAGTCAATGTGCCAATGCTAACAACAGGAAGTATTGAAGCTCACAGTTCAAAATGACAAACAAATAAAAACATGAAAACTGAAACAATTATAAGAGAAAGACCAGAGCATAAATTCAACGGAACACAATATGTAAATGCAGCCATCTATCACCTAAATGAAATTGTTCGAGAAAAATCGTGGAATGCATATAACAGCGAACCGAAATTCGAAAGCGTAGTTAAACGAATAACATCAAGATATTATGTAGGTGGTATCAGTAGAGACTCTAACAGAGCTGGATTAGTAGAATATCTAACTGAACGAGGAATAACACCAGTTAGTGTGAATTTGTTAAAAGCAAACGCAAATGACTCAGTGCTAATGTTACTGTATATATAGAAGATGATTGAAAATAAAAGCTTTTGCCTGAAAAAAAATGTACTGCCGTCCGTGGTATGGAATAAATGAACGGGCAAATTATTACAATGAAAATGTTTAAATTTGCATTCTATATCATTTGTGTACTGCTGTTAACACCTTTAAATGAAATGTGTTCAAGTTCATTTTAGGGTAAATCAACTTAATAATAACTTATTCACAAAGAATCTGTTCAACAATCAACATGGACGGGCTTGAGCCCACCACTCATTTTAGGGTAAATCAACTTAATAATAACTTATTCACAAAGAATCTGTGTTCAACAATCAACATGGACGGGCTTGAGCCCACCACTATTCCTCGGTTGAGAGGCGGAGATCTGGACCATTATGTCAACACTCCCTTATTATATTTAGAATTTCATAGTTTATTAAACTTTCATTTGACAATGTAATACATTTCTAGAAGAATATCTGTAATATACTGGTGAAATCACTGGTGAAATTTAGGCTAAACATTCTCTTATAATCAAAAATGTGTGAGTTCATTTACGAGATCATTTTGGTTCAGTTTTCATTGGCTGTTAATTATAGCTTATAAATGTGTAATTCCATATTAGATGTTATGTAATGCATTTTTGTTAAATTGATTGCACTCTTGATAGTTTATGTTGCAAAGATATGTGCTTTGAAGGTTAATTATAGAATCAATTTTATTCTAGTACAGAGGATGATAAATCTGACCGAAACATTTCAATGGAGGAACAGCTTATACTTTCATTGACTTCACAGACAAGTAACAGAACCAATACACCTGTATTTACAGTGGAAGAGGAAAAGACTACATAAATGTTTTGGATCTTAAAGGCGAGTTTAACTCGGCTTCCTTCCTTCTGAAAACATAAACAAAGACAAACTTGGCTGTACAAAAACGTTCAATGTTTTAATGACATAAAGAGTGCAAACATGAAGTGATAAATTACAGTATAGACCAGCTTATTTTACTTTTATGAAAAGTCATCGTTATTCTCTTGTTTAAATTCAATTGTGCTATTGAAAACTATGAGAAATAATAGATTCTTAACTATTGATTTACTTTAAAAAATCTGATAGACAAAATGATCATGTTAATATTACAATATTTTTTTTGACGTGTTTTTTATATAATTTTGATAATTATCTTGTTAACAAACACACTTAAAAGTTAACTTTTAGGTTGGTTATTTTTTCTATTTCTTTTTGCAATTACCGCAAGTATAACCAATGAGCAAATCTGTCTTCGTATTTGCCAGAATCATCCAATGAAAGTCATTACTATTTCTATCAGGGTTCTAGAGGTTTGACAAGTTTATTTGACAAGACAATGGTAAACAGTTCTAAGACATCGTGATAGTGTAGAGCTTCTATGATATGATATGAAGCATTTTAAAGTTACCTTTCTTACAACGTGTATATCACTTTATATTGCAGAGTATATTTACATTAATATAATGTCATAACAACTACATGTATAAAATTCATAACAGAACTTTTAATTATATTTCTGCTTTTATATTAATTGCTTCCCCCGAAACTTTATAAATATTTTACATAGATTTTTATTTTTAAAGGCGTGTTATAATTTTTATTTTAAATAACGGTGTATACAAGAAAATATTAGCTTACTGGTCTCATTATGATATTTTGAAGCATGATAATTGTTCTAAATCTTGGTTAGATCTAATGCAGTATGTAAATTTTTCTCAGCTTGTTAAATTTCCTACCAGAGTAACTTCAAGCTCTGCTACATTGATAGACCATGCATTTTCAAACATGCCTCAAAATATAGTCGATGTTTTTGTACCTTCCTTATCCATTAGTGACCATTTTCCCATTTGTCTTACACGCAAACTTTCAAATATCAGTGTTAAAGGTCCCATGCATAAGGCAATAACCTTCCGGTCTCTTAAACACTTTGATGAAAATCGATTTTTAACCGAATTGTCAGAGCAACCCTGGTCAGAAGTAGCATCTGTAGAAAATCAAGATAACTCAATAGATTTGTTCACTGATAAATTTTTGTCTGTCCTTGAAAAACATGCACCAACCAGAAAAAAAAACGAGTAAAGAAGGTCACCCAACCAAACTGGATTAATAAAAAAACATCCTCGATGCTATTAAAACAAAACACCAGTTTCAAAAGGTTAATGACACATATAATTACAACATATGGAAACAACACGTTAAGTCTCTCATATATGATTCTAAGCGACAATATTATAATGATACCATCAATCAAAACAAACACAACCCAAAGAAATTATGGACTGGTCTAAATGAATTATCTGGTTATAAATCCAAGGTTCAAACACATTTTATTGATGATGATGATGGCAACCCGGTTTCTGACCCTTTAATCACTGCAATTTTTTTCAACAGACAATTTGCGAATTTCCACCTATCCCAGCATGCCATTAATCAGACTAGTTATGAAAATCCTGAGCTTGTTGAACTAAATGCATCATAACTTCAGCATATACCCCCTTTCAAAATACCTAAAATAGAGCTCTCTTATGTGTTGAACCAATTAAAATCGATTGATATTACAAAGTCATGTGGGTCAGATGGTTTCAGCGCAAGGTTTCTAAAGTTATCGGCTCATATTATTGCACCCATACTAGTCTTACCACTATATTCAATAACAATATTCTAAACAATACATTTCCTAAATCATTCAAAAATGCAAAAGTCATTCCTATACATAAAAAGGGTTCTAAAAGTGATAAAAGAAACTATAGTGTTATGTATGCAACATATTACATGTATATAGTTTATCTCTGACAAGTTGGTATTTCCAATATTATCAGTGTTCTATTTTTAGAACATAAACTACATGTATGTACAAGAAGTTTCTTAACTGTTGTAAAAAAAAATCTAGATTATGATTCATGCATTATATTAAGATAGAAATTTCCAGATTATTCTTTATTATTAAAGGTGCTAGATTATGATTACTGTAGAATATAAGAGACTGATCTGGAATGTTCTTAGCTTATTTATATAAGGGGACATTTTTCATTACCTTTACCCTTTTAAGTCATCAGTTACCTTTTAAGTCATCAGCTACCTTTCAAGTCATCAATTCATTTGGAGTATTATTCAACTTGGATATTAAGTAATTTATTGGAGCTTGGATTTTAAAATAGATTAAATTATTCTTGTGGATTTTATTGTGGGAATTTATTCTAAAGTGTTCTTGGATTTAACTTGGATTTAACTGTGCTGTTCAAAACAGGACCATTCCAGGATCAGACTAGACATTTGAGATTTACATTTTTATTTGGACTTCAGGTATTTGAGGGAAAATATATTCCATATTTTACTCAAATGGAAAAATATCCTCTTAGTATTCAAGCTGGCATAACTTTAGAATTATTGCGTTTCGGAACAACGCAATATAATATCAGCAACTTGTCGAAGACTATACAAAGAATATTTACACAATATTAGTTGAAGAAACAATCATCTTTGTTAGCTGATATTGACAAATATATTACCGATTTTTCTAAACACAACAAACTGATTTTGACATTTTCTAAAACAAAAGGATAGTAAAGCTTATTGAAATTGATACTATTAAAGATAAAAAAGAAACATGAGCGTTTATACACTTTATGTTTGGGTTGCTGTTCAAAATGAACTGGACAAAATATAGCCACGACAATGAAATTGTCATCTCTGATTTGTTCTTGGTTGTTTAAATTCAGTGATTCAAATCTGATATAAAACATATATATCAATAGTCGTCAGCAGTTATTGCGTAAGTCAGCTCAATGTTTAATAATTCCCTGGTTCATCGGTACCATTGATTCCACAATATTTAGTGTCGATGATTGAATACTGCTTTATCCGGTCTGCGATTTTCAACCTCTTGTTTTTTTTTTTTTTTTTTTTTTGTTTTTGTTGTTTTTTTTTTTTTGTTTTTTTTTTCAATGCTGGAATTTTGACATAATTTTTGTTTCAGTTTTAACAGTTCATTGTTGCATATTTGAATTTTGCCGTTATATAATTAAGTTTTTGTTTCAGTTTTAACAGTTTGTTATTTGCATATTTGAATCCTTGTCGATTGGGTGGAGTTAAACTTTTTAAATTTCTTTCTTAAAACATATTTCCACTTTTCATCAATTCCAAGAGATCTTTTCTTTGAAATTTAATGACTGTAATTATTAGTTCTGTTTACTGAGAATATAATTTTAGTCTAATCTTAATACAATATTGAGAAATATTAATGAAATAAAATGCATACTTTCATTTTCCGTATTTCACTGTATTTTTTTTTCACTGCAATAAAACACATTTTCAGTATTTTCTCTAGTCTTGTTGCGGACTACTTCTTCTAAATTCAGCGAATACACAAAAATAAGAGAAAGCGTAAGTAAAGAACACACACTTTTTTAAATTCAGGATTTATTTTCATCTTGTTCTATGAAATTTATCATATTTCATTCGCTGCACAGCAACTCATGAAATATTAATTTTCATATCACTCGATGAAAATAAATCCTGTATTTATGGAAACACATTCTCTTTCATTTTTTATGAATTCATCTAACATAATTTTACATTACTCGTTTTTAGATAATACCCGTATTATTTTCAGCTTATCAGTTCATTTGGAACAACCGTTCTCAATTGATTTTTTTTGATAGGCAAAATCAACCTTTAGAAGTTATCACTGTCAAGACCAGGATGAATATTTCTGTCATCTACACATGTTTGATACGAGGAACCTTCTTATACTTCAGGAAATTATTTCGTCTAAAGATATGAACTAATATATATATTATTATTATATTATTGAATTGACTTATTAGCAGACATAATCTGTTGTCATCGTCTCTCAGTTTACTTCATTTAACGCATACATCGATA
>NW_026859334.1:62500-75397 GCF_026571515.1 Ruditapes philippinarum
TCAAGCCTTAAATCAGTCCGTTGCTTTAATATAACAGACAATGATCAGATATTTATAATAAAACATCTGTTTGGTTGATTTGAAATAAGAGACAAGAGGTTTTCGCAAACTGCCGCATTCCGTCGATACGTATCGATGGACAGCGGCAGTACGCTATGCGAAAAAATTATTTGGCATATTGCCGCATACATCCATCAGCACTAAGCCATACTGAAAAAAACATAGCATACTGCCGCATATAGCATACTGCGTCGCGACACGGCTATGAATGTTGTCCACTTCCTGGATGGATGAATGTCCAGGAGTACAATACTTCTGCGTTAAAGTCTTGATTTTGGTATGTGCATGCAGAAAAATTTCAAACCGACTGTCATCATAGAATTACGATTTTGTGGTATACATGAGTCCGACTAAAGAATTATATCTTCTATTTGAGTATATTCATTAATGATATCCTTAAAATTCTATATAAAGCAGAAGCAATCTCATTCGCTCCTCTCCCAGCAATATGTTCTCCCCACAATGCTCTCCTGTTTTTAAGACAATGAGCAATCGAATTGTAAACACTAAGTTTTCTTTTATAAAGGAATTCCCGGTATATCATCTAGGACAACTGAGAACATTTTCTAAGCCATTTTTAGAAACATAAGCTATTTAAGAAACATAACCTCTGTCCTTTTTTCGTTCTTCAAAAGTCTCTGCTTTGTCTTTCATGTGAGATTGAAATTTTTTCAGTTTTCAGCATCAACACTTCCTATACTTAATTTTTGTTCATTTCATATTCAGCACATGCATCGCATACATCTTTTTAAGGAAACATTAAAACATTAAACTGCTAAGTTAAACTGTGTGTTAAAAATATTGTAATATATATGTTTCCTGACAGGTTCAATATTTTGTTCCTGGCATTAGTACATTTTCATACATTTTTTACTAACAGATAGATACATGTAACACTCTAGATGCCATACAGTAGGGCAATCCAGGGAATGAATTTATATTGTCTGTAAACCGTACATGATTGGTTAATTGACCTTTTTCGAAAACCTAGCTAAATACCGTTTGCCTGTACGTTACGGATTTACCTCTAGGGAATTAGTCCGAATTACAGCTAATTAAGAACAAAAAAAAACTATAATGTGATATTTCTTATCTTCTATTAATTATTTTACCGTTTCAGGTGGAAAAACTTGAATAATGTGTTAAAAATTATCAATGTTTCTTTAAAATCTATCTCAAATTTTACAAACAAAAAAATGTTTTATACTGAAAATCTACAAAATAATAAATATAATAAATAAATAAATATTCGTAGTGGCATCTGCCATAATAAATAGAGAATATTTTCTGCGTAAAAACTTTGTGTTTACTTTCTTCTTTGTTTGCTCGGAATTATTCATAAAATTGGTAGGCATATTGTATCATTTTCTTAAAATAAATAATTGTTTTATGTGCGACCTTCTCCGGTCTTCAAACGGTCACCAGTTTTCAAAAAGGCCTCTTTCTATATTGATCAATTATTGTAAACTATATTCCTGATACAAACGTTTATTTTATCCCCCCCCCCCACACACACACAAACAATGTTGGAAATATTCAATGAAATATCTTTATATCATTAAAAATGTTCCCCGCAGGAAACCATTTTTCTTGTTAACACTTTGTATTGGATTTGAAAGCTGATCACGTTGTAAACCATTATCAATATCTGCTAAGGTACGTTTTACGGAAAACAATGGTAAGTTAAATTTAAAAGGATTATTTTATAATTGTATCATAGTTTGGGGACCTTTCTGTTGAAAAAGTGTCAGAGTTAAATCGTATACATATACATGCACAGTGCGGTAACTGGAGTGCAGGTATCAGTTACCCGCACTCCAGATAATGCCGTATTGGTTCTTTTTTGGGGGGGTTTACATTGTGACGAGAGAAAGAAAAGGGGGCAAACTATCATTTTCAAATCTGGTTCATTGGTTTTTTTTTTTTCCGGGGGTTTCATATTATGACAAAGGGACTGTTTAAATTTTTGACTTGAAAAAAATAGAAAGAACCCCAAAAACACTGGGCAATCGATTAATCCCGGGGGGCTCCCCCCCTGACAAACAGAAGCTCGTTTTTCGGTGCTCTTTCTATTACTTAAGCAAAATAATTTGTACTTTCAAATTCATTGCAATGTCGTCAAACTGTTGCACCGTGTGATTGTGTCAGATATAGGACTCATTTTAGGAAAATCAACCTTATTAATAACTTATTCATAAAATAATTTTGTGTTTAACATTCAACATTGACGGGGTTTAAGCCCGCTATACCTTGGTTAAAGAGGCGGACATATTGACCATTATGTCAACACTCCCTTTGCTTTTGTTTAGAATTTCATAGTCTATTAAACTTTAATTTTGGCAATATAATATATTTGTAGAAGAAAATCACAGACACTTGGAGTGTGGAGCTCAAAACGCCTTTAAAATCCAAAATAAAATGCAAATTGCCAATCCAGCACATGCACTGATCATATATATCAAAAAACTTAATATAACCGTTTTTGTAAAAAAATCATATTTTCAACGTCTATAATGACACACAAAGATAAAAACTGTTCGCCGGAAAAAAATCCGCACCCCTACCGTCATAATCACCATGTATTTTATTCCATTTCCAATATGTCACATAAATCCTTTGGTCTATCGACACAAAAGATATAATTCTTCACGATGATGGTCAATTTTAAGCTTTCACAGCCGATTATCGCCGTTTTACTCCATTTACAAAATCTTTCCATAAATTCAAAACGTGGCCCAGCTTTGCCGTGTGCAAAATACGCTGCACTTTGAAGGTTGGAACCAGTCGGCTATGTTCGGAGCCCATTCGTAATATGTTGGTTTCCATACTTCAAAACGGGAAAATATATACCTATTTCTGCTTAGTAATACGAAAATTATACATGTTTAACGAATTCCAATTAAGGTTTTTATCGGTGAATGCCTTTATCTATGATACAGAGTAATTTCTTGATCAATACTGTTTCAAAAGGTCTCCCATTGTAACATATAAACACATTGGATGAAGGACGTAAAAGCCGACATTCACTTTCAGGCATTTTAATCGGCAGGTGTGACAGTTTGCTTTTTTATCCGTTTTTAGCCGCTTTTTTTCACAGTCACGTGATTCACCTGTACACGTCGAGCAGCTAGATACCCAAATTACAATAGAAGAGATCTCTAAAACAATTTCAATCGTTGATATAAAAAAAAAATAAAAGTGCGGAATATCAAAAATATAGTGACGGATTTTTTCATTGATGCTAATTATTTTATAAGTAAATATCTGTGTAAAATATGTTTTAATCAAGTGTTTAGTTCTGATTCATGGTGTAACAATACAATGATAATCCTCGAACTACAGGGGTATCACTTTGGTAAATTGTATGGCAAACATTTGTTCGTTAATAATGCGCAATAGAATTTATAAAAAGTTTGTGTTTTTTGAAAGAAGGAAATCTGTACATAATTTTAGTAAAAACATTGACGGTCAGTTTGTAGATATTGTTGATAAATTTTTTCATATTCAGGGGGTAAAATTGTCTTATAACGGTTAGCTTTTCTGAAGCAACTAAGACTGTTATATGCTCTAACACTCTTGCTGAGCAAGGCCTTAGAGCATATACCCTCAAAGCTCGACATATGTTTTTATTTGCGTTAATCATTAAGTATGTAATGTTTACATAAAAGTAAAAAGTATTACATACACACTTTACGATTAACGCAAATAAAAGCATATGTCGTGCTTTGAGAGTACCTATGTGTTCAATAATGAGAGGGTACCTGTGATATAAAAATTCAAATGAAGAGAGGTAGCCCGTGCCGCTGCAAAACCGAAAGTAGGGTGTTTTTATGAATTTTACATTTATTTTTGACAATATACTGTCATTTGTCCGAAGATGATATCATCATGAACATATTAAATATGTATGATGCATATATAATCAAACCACAGGTTCATTTCAGCCCGAAAAATATGTCGAGTTGATGGGCGAAGCAAGACATGTCGATTTTTTGTAGCTTATTGTGAAGTTGCAGTACATGAAAATCGGGCACATGACAAAGCAGCACATAAATAAAACATTCTAGTGTTCCATGGTATACATCTTTTATACGTGTCATACCTCCTTTCCTTATTACAATGAAATTTTACTGTATTGTTATCCATCGTTGGTTTGTTTTTAGCAGAGAATGACCTGTGCATGTTCAGAGAGGGTACCGTTGAAGCAGATTTCGCAAAGAGGTACCGATATGGATATGCACCGTGTAATACCATGGAACAAATGATAAATAGACGAAATAATGATATACTCGTATTATTATTACTACTTTGTTATTTGTTAATTTAAAACGAATACTGATATTTGAATTGTGTATATATGTATTTTGTAGTTATGTGTGCTATATTTCAAGATCTATAAATGTATTTTTTTTGTATGTATTTGCCAAAGACAATGATTGCCGATTGCTAATAAAATTTGAACTTGAACTTGAACGTGTTATCAATTAACAGTACACATTAAGCAGGCATTAGGCAGTTGCCAGTAAGCAGTTGACAGTAGGCGGTTGCCAGTAAGCAGGTGACAATTGACAGTTAGCAGGTGACAGTAGGCAGCTGACAGTAAATAGAAGGCTGTCGTTTTATGGAATTCCGTATATTTTAGATATGTGATAAAAGAATAATATATTCGTGTAGATTCAACACTAAATTTATTGCCAGAGGCTCGCATAATATGATTTTTATTCAACTCGTTCAATTTATTCAGTAATTTAAACCTACACTCTTTCAATATCTTATAATCAGTCAAGTCAAATTTATAGCATTATATAAATAAATATGAAAATGGGCGGAGTCAAAACTCATATTAATATTTTGGGACTTCTTTCTCAGATGATTTCCTATGGCAGTCTGTAGCATATCATTATCAGAAATTAGCTGGTTATTTTTTCTCAAGACAGTTCAAGGATAATTGTTTAATGAACTGGATCCCGCCCTTAAATAGTCAATATCTTACTGCGTGCTGTAAGTTGCGACTGCGTAACAAATGGAAGTTTTCGTCAACATTTTTTTTCCTTGAAGGTAAAATTAAATAAAAAGGTAACATAATTTATTTTTCGTATATATAAGTCAAATATATAGCATATTTTCACTAAACATAATATTATTTAATGAATTTATTTCCGGCTCGTGAAAAAAATATAGACTTTTATTATGTTTCGTGAAAATATACTCCATATTTCACTCAAAAGAAAAAAATATCCGATGAAAAGCGACGTTACAAACGTGCAGTATTATAAAAACTCAAATGATATCATGTCAAAATTTATGTACGACCGTACAATACAATGGTATGTGATAAAGTAAATAATGCATGGTTTTCGTTCAAATGCTTTGCAATTAATCACTCGGGCCTTTTGGCCTTCGTGATTATATTCCTACACATTTGAACAATGTAGTCAGAATTGATATTTATTTTCTAATTAGTTACAATAGCCGAATTTATTTCCTCCCGATGTATCTGCAGACCGACATATTTACGGCGCCATTCGAAAATTCTAATAAAAAAAACAACTTTCTTTTTTGTTGAATTTTGCTCTGAAAACAATCTTGAAATAGAATGTGGTCTAAGAAAATAGATACGGACATAAAAATCTTTTATTCAGACGTTAACGCTGTACAGACGTAAAAATGCAGCCCCAAACGGCGCGTGCAAAAACCATAAAAAATAACGCTATTTCAACGTTGCTTTATTTCACTATAAATACTCATACATCTTGATTTGCGTGATCTTTGTTATACATATACCACGATATGTCGTTAAGATGTCTGTATGTCTACAACTATGTTAGAAAGTCACCTTCTAATGTCCATAAATCAGACATTAATTTTTACTAAGTTATTGCCCTTTGCGGGGATAATTCTATTTAAGGGAACTGGTCATTTTTGTACAAAGGCCCGTTAACTTTTTTTTATACTTTAGAAGAAATTTGTCCTGGGTTTTATTATTTGGGAGGAAAAATGCCCATGGACAGGGAGATAGCCCTTTAAAAGTTGAAGCCCAAATTTTTTAAAAACCCTTAAAGAAAAAAAATTAAAAATTTTTTTTTCTTTTTTTTTTAAATTTTTTTTAAAAAAGAATAAGCCATAGTTTTTTTTAACCCAGAAAGATCATTTACCTATTGAATGGGCACCCATTAATTTTTAGGCCATTGGCAAAAATTTTTGGGGTCACAATTGACGCAAAATGTAAAAACATTGACCAATCAATTAAATTTTATTTGGGGAATTGTTAAATCTCTTTTTTTATAATGATATTTAAATACATCAAAAATTTGATAATTCTATTAAAATAAAAAAAAACAAATTTTAAAACATGGGAAGAATTTATTTCGATGTTATTCTTCGCTGTTATTTTCTTTTATAATGTAAATAAATAATATATTTATTAATTTTATTAATTACATGTATACGTGTTAATGCAATGTGAAACAATATTATGTATATGATTTGACTGATATGTATATGTATGTTGATATGTTTGAATTGTATATGCATTACATATAAGGTATGATGGGATTGCCCCTTCAGACCTATATTACGAGGAAAATAAACGGGGTAACCCAGTTGGGGCCTCAAACAAAAATTGTATTTGTAAATGACTATTTTACAGGCAGGTGAAGTAGGGGCATCCTTGTCCTATAGCACATGTCCAGTTAATTAGGAAAATTCATATAGATAGTGTAATCTGATTGGTTATTTATCTCGTGCGCACGACTTAACTATCTCGTGGCCACGACTTAGTTACTGGTGGCCACGACATAGTATCTCGTTCCCACGGCTTAACTATCTCGTGGCCTCGACTTAGTAACTCGTGACACTTAGGGCACTTAGTAACTCGTGGCCACGACTAGGTTACTCGTAGCCCTGACATAGTATCTCGTGCGCACGAGATGAATAAAAACACACACATATCACCTTTGTGCTCCCGTACATAACTGTGTACGCAGTATCTTGATTTCTTTAGAGTGAACGGAGTATCTTTATGTCTATTTTCTGTAAAAAGTGCGTTTTAATACATTTTTCGTATGAAGGAAAAAGAAAAAGGATTGAAAGTATATTTTTGAAATAGATTCTACAATAATCTACAATAATTCAGACGTCTGAAACGTTCAGTTTAACAGACAATTTCTCAATTTCTGTAATATTTAAACGCCGGGTGTACTGAGTATCCAGAATCCAAATCACATTCAACGCGAAATACAGACGACAAAGGGAAGAGTATTGTCAATGCATTTGGAATACTAAAATTAGAAGTAAGGGGATCTTCATTGCAAACAGAAATTAAATTCCTATCTATTTAATTATTTTACATGACTCGTTTTTGTTCTAAATACCGGTTGATAAAGTGTTCTCGGTATCAGGACATTGGGGATGCGCGTGCATCGTATGACTCCTTGCTTGTAGGACTTTATAACTCCTACGTAGGGCATAAAAAAGCCTAAGTAGGAATTTATAACTCCTACGTTGAAGATAGATTTTAAAAGCCGAATAAGGAGTTATAATGTACTACGTAGAACTTTGTATAAGTGAACTTAGTACAAACTGGGACAATTCAAATTCAAAGGTATAAATGCTTTCAAATCGCAACTTTCCGGACCGGTATATCGGCGATGAAACAATGCGCGTCAATTTAGTAGGTAGTTGGTATATTCGAATAAATATAACTAACTACGTAACAATCCATCATCATAAATCGACCAGGGCACTCAGTTCGTTGTATTACATCATTGCGGGTGGGGTGGTGAAGTGTCTTGTTCCAGCTCCGGAAAGTTGTTATTTGCCAACCATTATGCACACATTAGTTATTATGCATGAATTATATCATAGTTTGAGAAAAGTTGGCCTATACAAATTGAGGATGCGCGTGCATCGTATAACCCCTTGCATGTAGGACTTTATAACTCCTACGTAGAACATAAAAAAGCCTAATTAGGAATTTATAACTCCTACGTAGGATATATATTTTAAAAGCCGAATAAGGAGTTATAATGTACTACGTAGGTCTTTGTATATCTTTGTAAGTTAATTTACAAACTAGGACAATTCAAATTCAATCGTATACATGCTTTCAAATCGAAACTTTCCGGACCGGTATATCGGCGATGAAACAATGCGCGTAAATTTGTAAAGTCAATATTACTAAACCATATAATACAGAATCAGAGATTTGGTTATTTCGCAACATAATATGGATAGTTAGGGCTTGCCACATTAGCAATTTGACAAATATAGTTTATGTTCCTATATAAAATAATATCCTAAGTTATTCCAATGGTAGGATATACGTCATCGCACACCTGCAAAATGCTCTCAATATGAATGTTTTGTGTGTGTGTGCGTGTGCGCGTGTGTGTGCGCGCGTGCGTGCGTGCGTGTGAAAATCCTCTTGACGCAAAGGTTAAATATGTTTTTATTCTAAGAAATCGTTAGAATATCAAAAAATAATGTAGGTCACCAAAGTTTGGCTTAAGTACTTGATATAATTTTAAAAAAAAAACCGTTTTACTGCTGAAAACTGGATTAAGTTTTTCCTTTCTTAAATACTCCAACTCGAACTATTAAACAAAATTTATCCGGTTTTCAGGCCTAAACCAGACAGTAAAATTTTAAACGATTTTAAAATTACATCAGCTACATTGTGGCGTCGTTATATGTCGCAACGCCGCTAAATGTCGCACTTGCCGCTAAATGTCGCACAATTACCCCTAAATATCGCAACCGCCACTAAATGTCGCAAAATCATTTGCCGTTAAATGTCGCAATGTTAACGTTAAATGTCGCACGAATTTCCCTTACCGTTAAATGTCGCAACACTACCGTTAAATGTCACAAGATGTATTTTTTTTTGTTGAACTGAAGTTTTATTGTTGTATTATATTAATTAAATCTGCTTACTAAAGACGAATTACGTCTGTTGAAAGCGAGTGACTGTATTATTTATTGAACTGCGCTGCAATTTAGGCGACGATAACATTCATCTTGTAAATAAATGTATATTGTTTTGCGTTTGACTTTTAGCTGATTGTATGCAAGTACATATTGATAATTATACAAGTGTCTCCTTTTTGTATAAAACTCCAAAACTGGCTTGTTCTGTAAATAGATATATACAATCATGTCTGTAAAACTAATAGAAGATACAGTTTAACGGCCTGGCTGCCTGAGGTGGTAGAATGATGACCTGGAAGATTGAGGAGGCAAATCGTTTCGCAGTCGGAAGAGGATGCCTAAATTGCTTAGAAATTAGCCTAACACTCTTGAAGTCAAACGTCGGAAGTCTAGCATCCTGAGGAGGCAGCCTAATATGCTAACAGCCTATCGATATCAGCTTTGCAACCTGAAGTTGGCAATCTAACAGCCTAAAGTCGGTAGCCTAGTAGCTTAGAGTTAGTGACATGTATTATATATATAGTAATTGAACTGTCCGTCTGTCTGACCATCTGTCCGTACAAGGTTAACATAAAATAGTTGGATTTTTTTTTAAATACATCAAGGCAAAAATTTTCATTTCTTCGTTTTTGTATTTTTCATTCATTATGCTGTAAATAGCCTCAAAACAAATACATTGGGCAGTCACAGGAACAAAACTTTTCTTCTTATAAAGAATAAAATGGTGGTTTTCTAACTTGACCCACGCGGGTCAGGTCAGTGCGTTAAGATTTCACAATAGTTGTCAAAGTGAACTCTGGCAACGTAAAAGAAGATGTGAAATAAACGCCTTAGACTTGTTTCAATCATACAATATCCACAATATCTACTATTGTAACTTCCAGGGTTTGTTCAAGTCACATGACTTGTTTTAAAACTACTCGGTGATTCACTCGGTGTTTAAATTTCGTTCAACATATACTGGCATGCGAGCAGTTCCCGTACAGAAGAAGTACCCGAATTTTTCATTTAAACGCTTGATTTTTACATGCATTCTTCAAAAATTCATTTCAAATCAAGCAGATACATAAACGAGACAAAATCTGAGTGTCAGTTCGGCAGTACGTATAAAAAGTCTCATTTTAAATCACTTTCACCTGTGCGTTGTCAAAACGTGACCTTGTTTTATCTGGGAGATTCCGTCCTTGCGCGCATGCGCAAACATACTTACACGTGAAGCATGTTCAAGGGGTTTCCACTAATACCACCTGTTTACAGATAAGAAGGCAATGTGATGAAAACTTTTTTAATTATCAGAATTTTGACCAATATTACTATATAAAATAATGGCTTTGATGCGTAAAATATCATGCATACAAGCATGCCATCGCATGTGAATGCGTTGGGGGTAACGGTACCGGGTAATAGATACACGCGTTTAGTCTACTTTCTATTTCCTGAATTACATCTATTTATCTCTTAGAAAATGGTCTGTTCAACAATTATAAATGAAAAATAGGTCCGATATAATAAAATTGTATAATTATAATGGGTTAAATTTTATGTACGGGAACTACTTCTCTTCATACAAAATAATGGACAAGTAAAATGGTTTCCTGCGGGGAACATTTTTAATGATATAAAGATATTTCATTTAACTATTTTCAACATTGTTTGGGGGAATAAATAAACGTTTGTATCAGGAATATAGTTGACAATAATCGATCAATATAGAAGAAGGTCTTTGGAAACTGATGACCGTTAAAGACCGGAGACCGGAGAAGGTCGAACATACGAGTAAAACAATTATTCTTTTTAAGAAAATGATTAAATACCATTTTCTGAATAATTCCGAGCAAAAAAAAAGTAAACACAC
Source organism: Ruditapes philippinarum (assembly GCF_026571515.1). Lineage (NCBI taxonomy): Eukaryota > Metazoa > Mollusca > Bivalvia > Venerida > Veneridae > Ruditapes > Ruditapes philippinarum. Next base: position 73,344 of record NW_026859334.1, read on the forward strand.
AAGTTTACGCAGAAAATATCTCTATTTAGTATGGCAGATGCCACTACGAATATTTTAATTTTGTAGATTTTCAGTATTATGTAAAATTTGAGATAGATATTAAAGAAACATTGATAATTTTCAAACACATCATTCAAGTTCTTCCACCTTAAACGGTAAAATAATTATAGAAAATTAGAAATATCACGGTATAAATAGTTTTTTCGTTGTTAACTAGGTGTAATTCGACTAATTCCCTAGAGGTAAATCCGAAAACGTACCGGCAAACGGTATTTAGCTTAGGTTTTCGAAAAGGTCAATTAAGCCAATCATGTACGGTTTACAGATCACATGCTCCTCCATGTACCGAAAACAGGTCACGTGCTCCTCCATGCCTCAAAAGTTAAACGCGTAACCAATACCCCTGGCGGTCTTCAGACCGCAGGGAACAAAAACCCTGCGGTCTTCAGACCGCAGGGAATAATTTCTGTAACCCCATATGAGGCCTCATAACTAAGGGTTATTCTATGATTTTGATTGATTTAAAACATATTTTATTGCCAAAAAATAAGACATATACATACATGTAGACAGTTACAATACAATGACATGACATATTTGGCAAAAGGGTTGACCCACAAGTTCTCTCAACATTAGCTATTCTTGTGTTAGAACATGATGGAATTTCCATGAGATTTGTGTGACGAGCCGAATATTCATGTGTAACATTCAAATTTTGGTGAGTGAGCGTAAAATAAAAATATTGTTTAAGTAACTACGAAATTTTTGTACGGGAACTGCTCGCATGCCAGTATAGATATTTTTACACTTAAAACCAAAAATATATAGAATTTATTACAGAAATTCAAGCTGGGACTTATAAAAATGTCATGTTAGCTTGATTTGAGTTACATAAGATCATTTCAATATTTTTGTCATTAATTTGCCTGAGTCTACCCGTACAAAATGGCTTCATTATTTTTACATATTTACTAATCAATACAAAGTACTTGATCTGGGCAAGTTACATAAATATGGCTTCCATTGTGACCAAGTTTATTGCCCTTTTCAGCAGTTTGAAAATGAATATCGTTAACCTAAACCGGCAAGTTGGATTTAATTCTTAAGTTTCTGTCTATACTAATGGGTTCATAATTTCCACGCTTACATATTAATAAAAAGTACATGACATTGCCAGTTATATAAATGTGCCATCCATTTTGCCAGTTATTTCCGCTTTTTTCACTTTGAAAATAGGGCCTTGTTGGTGAACCTATTCCGGAAGTTGGATTTACCTGAATTTTTTTTTTTTTTAAATGAAATCTTCTATATTTTGGTAGGTGGAGACCCCTTTTTTAATTGTCCTCTAATGTTTTATTGAGTAAGGGTTTTCTAAAGGCTCTTGTGTGATTTTCATTAAACATTTTTGCTCATTTAGCCTTTATTTTTAAGTTAATGTATTCATGTTTAAGACAATCATGCCAAGGAGGTTCTTTTCCTTTGGGTTTTAGTTAGGGGTCATGTGGATCAAAGTCACCAATGTCAAAAATATATGTTTATGTCAATGTCAAAAATATATTTTTATATTTTTAAAGGTGTATTAACATTATTCAATTGACATATGTCTTTTCTATTTGGTAGGAACATAATATTGGGGTCTTCTCCTTTGGATGGAGTTATAGGGTTCAGTTGAGTCAAGGGCACCAGTTCTAAAATAGATTTTTACAACTTTTACAGCATTGTACTTATTGACAAATATTATGAAGAAGATACCGTACATTGCATGGTATTCTTTTTTTTATTGAGGTAGGGATCAGTGGGTTAATGTCACAAGTGTTAAAATATAGATTTTCATTTTGCAGAATGTAGTTCACACAAACAGTTTATTCTTTTATTATATTGCTACTCGTATCCATGTTTTTTATTTTCATTTTAACGCCAGAATGGCAGTGCTCATTCATATTATTGTTGTAATAAATTAAAATAATGTTTTCTTTACACATCTGTTCCATGTTTTTTGTTAAAATAAATACTTTTTATAGTGAACAGTTTAATATTTATCGGGTCATTTGAAC